>NW_005842683.1:780499-790924 GCF_000455745.1 Alligator sinensis | reverse complement strand
CCCGCCTCACCCCCGCCATAATCCAAACCCCTGAAAACCTAAAAATTATTTAATAGGTGTGGGGGGAGAGGGAAAGGGGAAGGGGGTAGTGGAATTGCAATATTCAATATTGAAAGTTGAACAATTGGACTCCTATGGCAAAATGCTTAGGGCATGTTTCTAGTGCTCAGATGTGTTAGTGTTAGGTTCAAGTTAAAAGCTGCACCCACTTGACTCATCTGTAAGTGAATATCTAGTCATTTGAAATGGAAAGTAGAGGCAGATGGGCAGGACTTTAGCTTCATTATCCCTTTGAGTGCTGTTGGATACAGAAAATAGTGTGCATTGAACATTGCAGTTGTGTGGGCTATTAGACCCCGTAAAATTGACTTTGTATGTTATACATTTCAGTTAAGAAAAATGCTATGCAAAGACTCATAGCTGATAAAGCGTGATGAATAATGCATAAAGAATCATACACAATGAAACAATCTCCACTGGGACCCCCCAGACTTAACACAATCTCTACACAAGTACTTCCTGAAGCTAGCCCAGCTTGTAGCTCCTAGAGTAGGTGAGCCATGGCTCCTTAGACTCTGAGATCAGTGAACAGAATCCCTCTATCACCAACTAAAGGGATAGGAATAAAGGGAAAGAATACCTGTCATTTTACAAGATAATCTCTTTATTGTAAAGTTAATAAAAGTTTAATAAGCATTCAGACCAGGCAATGGTAATGCAAAAACATAGTTGTGCCTGTAAGGGGAGACACAGATGTGACCCCAAAAATCTCTGAGGTCTGGCTGACCACTGTATTCGTCAATCCTCTCTGTGTTCACAATCACAGTTATGCATTCCTTAATCACCTGCATCAATCTGCATTTTGATTGGAGGATATGTTAATGTAAGTAGTTGGTCATGAAAACACATATGTGCAGAGCTTACAGAAATAATTTTCCATCCTAATACCTGTGTGATAATTTCACCAAGTCTTGTTAAACATCCATTATTTAACGCAGCTTATCTCTACAGGCTGTCTGCAGAGCTTTTCAGATTGGTTTTGACCTTTGACAATGGGTGAATAATGAAGGGTAGTGACTGTTGGTTCCTATGGTTAATGGTGTAAGTTATTTTGATCAATTACTCTGCATGTGAAAGATTGTCTAAATCTATCTCATGCATTTTGTCCAATAAAAGATATCACCCAAAGAATTCCTTGCCTCTCCCGTATTCCCTGAATTGTCACAGCTACACCATCACTCCAACACTACCATCAATTTGTTTTTGTTACTGTGACTGAGCACATAGTTCCTTTCTCTCTTTTTGGTCAGCAAACTGGAATCTAGCCTTACAGTTCCGTCTTTGGACAAAGTAAAAGCAGATTTTCTAGTATTCTAGTTTACTCTTAAAGCAACAGCGTCATTTCTTTATAGAATGGAGAAAATATACAGGAAGGAGGAACTCATGCTAAAGTCTCGAATGTATTCCTTACAACCAGGTCCAGTCATTTGCATTCTAAAGAAATAATACATCCTTGGATCTTGGAAAGGATTTTTTTTCTTTTTTAAATTGGGACTGATGCTTTGTTTTTATTTCTTTCACATTTTACAAACTGGTAAACTAGTAAACTGGTAAAACATTGGTAAACTAGTAAACTGGTAAACATTTTGTCAAGCTAAACTTACATCTAAATTTGTTAGTCTAATATGTATTGCACTTTTTGTTGTGGGCTATGGCTGAAACACTATAGTGTGAAATTCCAGTTCCATTTAGTGAATGTATACATATTATTCAAACAGCCTGGTGACCAAAATCTAATGATTAAGCACTGACATATTTTAAACTAAAACTAACAGTGACCAATAAAAAAGAAATGTGTTATATGAAATACATCAACAGGCTAATTACCATAATTTTATAGTCATTCACCAGACTCATTTTCAATTAACTTCAGATTAATTGGTTGTTCATAGAAACAAGCTGAAATTAACTGTTAAACATGTTTTGGGTTTTTGTTTTGTTTTGTTTTGTTTTTTACATGTGAACATAATAATAATATAAAGTACATGGCCATACCAGGACATGTACATGAACTATATGCACAGCCCCATTACTCACCTGAATGGTGATGAGTTTTATCCTCTTGCTCCACAGATGAAGTGTCTCTACAGCCTCTCTCCTGCAGCCTGCTTCATAGATGAAGGTGTCCAGGTCTGTAGTGAATTAAGGACTTCCAGAATGTTATGGGTAGTTTACCTAAGGATCCAGTATTCAGGCTAATACAGATGCGATGCTGTAGTTGTTACATTGCAGACCCAGTTTCTAGACTACCATCTTGCTCTGTCAAGATGGGCAACAACCATATTAGTAAGCAAGAAATGTGATTTTGTTTCAAGCTAGCACTCCAAGATCTTTCCAAATAGATGCCTTTGTAAGGCCAGAAACACTTCTAGGACATTATTCCTCCAAAGTCTGATCTAGCACTCTTCATCCCTTCTTTGTACAAAATCCAAACTTCAATAGGATTATTAGGAAAAATCATTCTTCTTCTAGCTGTTATATGACAACAGACATATTCAAATACATTCAAGTAATTGTTGCACACCATTGTCCTGGATAATGAGCTCCCAAAAGCATCCATGGTTTCTCTATTGGAATAAGTTCATAAAACCATCTTGTTGCCTCCACCTCTTTGTGGCAAACTTTCAAAACTAAGATCAGAAGCTCATTTTTTCCCCTGTTTTGCTTTGCTTTGCTTTGTTTCGGTTTGTTTTTTTTAGCTCCAGCTTCTTTCAGCTCTATACTTTCCATTAGATGTTAATACACTTAGCTCAGGGGTGGGAAAAAGTGCACCTATCTCCTTGAAACTTGGCAGGCTTTGTGGCCTCAGCAGGGGCTAGCATTCCTACAGTTTTGACCCCGCTATGGCATAACACATACATGACACACAAGGTTTGCTTTCAAAATTTTGGGGTGCAGTTTCCCAGCACCCCCTGTACCTATCTCCTTGAAACTTGGTAGGCATAATGCACTCAGAAGGGAATACCATTACTGCAAGTTTCATCCAAATCAAGCTAGAAATGACAAAGTTATAGGCTGCTTTGTCCTTCCCTATTATAGCCTATGGATGAAATGTTGAAACAGTATTGAAACGGTGAAATGTTTGACTTGCTTCATTTTGTTTCGAGGCTGTTTTGACTATATCTGCTCCATTTCAATTTTACCTTGAAACAGGTCAAAACAGCATCAAAACAAAACTGGTGGTGACATTTTGCACAGCCCTACTGTGTATCAATAAATTTGCCTATCACTAACTTTAGTCCCAGATCAGTCCCCATGCAGCGTTAATGTGCTTCAATGCCTGCATGTGTAGACTCCAGTCGATTTCTGCTTATTGCACAGTAACTTATTGCACAGTAAATTTTAGCCGGCATAAATGCACATGTAGATATGCCCACTGTTACACATCCTTTTGTGGGTAGCTTGTCTAAAATGTGCTGCACTGATATGGCATAAATTTATTTGTACATAAATGAAAAGCTGGGTCATATAGTACTCTGCCTCTTGCATATAATTTGGAGTAAATCTGGGTTCTTCTTTACTTATAATTTTAAATTTTGGAAAAGAAACATAACAGAAACACTGCATACAAAATTTACAAAAACTTGTAAAATTTTATTTTGTATGATATCCACATGCCTAAATGTGTATGAGAAAAACATGCAAAATTACTATTAGGTGCAGCAGTTATTGCCATGCATTGCCTATGGGCCTTTCCTGAGAGTAGGCCCTAATGTAACAGGGGTTAAATAAACCCATAGTATGAAACAACGCCTTATCTAAAGACCTGCCAAATAATATCAGCAAAAGTTAAAATAGGTTCACAGAACAGAAGCACCTTTCCCACACTCCCACTATAGCCAGTGACCTAGTCCAACTGGTAACCTTGTTGTCTGGATATATTTACTGGAGAACAATTCAACATTGTAGCAAGAGCTACCTTTATCATTAACATTGACTTTGCTACTGCATAGATGTTAATGCTAAAAACTAAAGGAGAATAAAAAAATATCCATTCTACATTTGGCCTGCAACACTGTAGGCATACATATAAAAATAGAGAAGCAACATCAGAATACAAGTACATTATTTATAATGTCAATACATGTTAACATAAGGTACCATCTTACCCTCTGAGAAACACCCCCCCCCCATAATTTTTAGTCAAATGGTTCTACCTTTCTCTGGTGTCCAATGGCAACTTAATTGTTCAAAGGAATAAGGCCTGTACTCAGTATCACAGCATTTAGAAATTTGAGGTTTGAAGGATTGTAATGCACTAGTGAATATGGCAACTGATTTAATAAAGAGAGGGCTTGGTCCTCCTAATTGCATTTCAGCTGCTTTACTTAGGACAGAATCTGAGCAGTGTGCAGTTGCAATTCTGTTCCATTGAGCTTCTCAGTAGTTGTCAAATCTCTTCTAACCTACATTTTCATTCAAAATATACATAGTTGTTCCTATTCTTGCCTAAGATGCATTTGACCTTTCAACACAAAATCTAGAATGCCTACAATGAAGCAAAATTATTTTATTTAGACAGATTATTACTACCTTGCCCAGTTGACTTCAAAAGCAGCCCAAATAACTTTGCAGGTAAGGGATATACAAGTAAAGGGGGGCAGTTATCTGTAATCTGACCCTGCACACCAATGGTACTATTCAAATAAATACCACAGAGATTGTCACACTGATACAGTGGCATCAGGGTTACAATGGGATATTGTTGTCATTTCAGGATCTGCATCAGTGGTCTCCTGTTCACCTCTGCAGTCTATCTTTTCCTCAAAGACCTTCTGGAGTGCAACTTTCAGAGTGTCCCTGAAGCGGCGATCCCTGTAGCTCCCAACTAAGAAATAAATGATTGGGTTAAGGCTGCTGTTTACACAAGACAGTACAAAACCAATCTCAGGAGAATATAGAAATTTGTAATTCAAAAATTCAAGCAAGATCAGGGCACCCAGGGGAACAGCAAAAATGAGAAAGAAAAGGATGGTGAGAAGTATCACTGTAAATAGCTTTCCTGTTTTGAAGTGGTGAGAATTACAACAAACCCTGAAGAACAGGGTCAGACTAGACAGAATCATAAGGGGGGTGCAAATGAGGAAATCTAGCACACCAATAGTTATGAGTATTTGCTGACAATTGTGCAGCGTACTCACACTACAGGAAATGTAGCCAAGTCCACAAATTAGGAAGGAGAGGGCCCACAGCAAGGCTGACATAATGGAAGACAAGTGCTTTGGGCGGTGGCATCGGAACCAGACTGGAAAGAGGACAGACAGACACCTCTCAATGCTGATGGTTGTCAGGAGGTACAAGCCAGTCCCATACATGAAAAGATCCAGAAACAGGATTATTCCAAACTGAACTCCTACATTAAACTGCATTAAATATTGAACTGTTTCAACTGCAATGCATAGAAGATAGCCAAAGTCAGCAGCCGCCAAGTTCAAGATGTAGATGCTGAAGGCATTCCTCTTAATGCGGAAGCCAAGGAACCAGATGACAATTCCATTCCCTACCATCCCACATGCTGAGCTGATCAAACAGAAACTCTCCATGAACTTCAGCACAGCATATGATGTCTCCCTCTCTTTCATATTATCATTAGAACTAGTCCCAGGACCCATGCTGGTCTCTTCCAAGAGCACAGATGTTGGAATCAATCCACTCATACTGAGACTGTCTTCCTTTCTTCGCCTCGCTCTCTTACACACCTGTAAATGGGGAAGAAGCAGAAGGGAAATAGTGTCTTGGGGCCTGGTAACACATTTAATTTTAGGAGGTTCTGGGATCTCTTCACCACTGGATTGCCCACACATTAAGACATATAATCTAGTTGTAAGTAGTCTTTAGGCATCTTAAAGTTCTGCCACTCTAGCAGGTGAGTAGACAAAGTGCTGCAAATTGAGGAAACAGGCCTCATGCCTGACTCAGTTTTCCATAAATGCTATCTAAGAATTCACAGATCTGTCCACTCTCCCTGCCTGTCAGGTCTTTCTGGGTGATTGGAGACAACTTCTCTCTGCACATAAAAAGCCTCCAGCAGACACTTACCTCTTTCCCCACTTTCCTTCTTCATATGACTGTGCTAGCCAAGAGGTTGTCCAGTTTAGAATCTCCATTTGTTAAAATCAGTAACTCCTTTTTCTGTTGGATCCCAGGAAGGTAATTCATTTCTCTCCTTCAGATTTTAAAAGATCATCCCTGGGAGCTTGTACACTGGATCCTATTAAAGCAGTAATATCTCCAAGGTGCACAGAGTGCAGTACAGCAAACAGTACAAGGCACTTTGAAATCAGAAAGGGTGAGGTCTGTAGTCTCATTTCCTCTTGTGTACAATCTTATTTTGTTGTCCGTGTCAAGGAAATTACATTCTAAACATCTACCTCTAAATATTTACACTAATAGGAAGGTACAATTATCTGTGAAAGGCTCCTGGTACCTCCACACTGTAATTAAGTCATGCAAATGGAACATGATGACCATTGGGGATTTCTAAGCCTAACCACTGGACACAAGAGGCAGACTCCAAGAGAAAAGCTCTTTTGTTTCCTCCATGAACTCCCATTTTCCTTTCTTTTTCCAACCTACTGTTTTTTTTTTATTTAATTAAATCTGAATTGACCCTGGTGTGAGGCCAGGCATATTGGATTCAACCTGCCAAGGCCAGAAGCAGACAAAGGGAGGAGGAAGATTACAGAAATGAACCAGTGTGATATTCACTTACTGTAAAATTTCCCCTATAGATGTACAAAAAAAAATTTCAGAGCCTATCTAGATCACTCCACCCTCAACTCCTCAAGTCTGGCAGGAGGCTCACAGGTTGGACACGCTTTCAGCAGGTTCAGAAAAAAGCATTCCCAAAAGCAGATACTCCTGTCTTCCCCAGGCAGTGCTGCAGTCTGTAAACAATGCATTCTCTCATTGGCAGCTCCTTCAACATGCTGTTAGGTGCATCTAAGAGCTACTAAAACACCCTAGCAAAGTTGTCCATCATGCATCATAAGAACAACTGGACACTTCCCTCCTCAAAGAGGGGACCATAGCACTTGGACTGCTGCAAAGAAGCAGGCAGGTAATTTCCAGAACTCCTAGCAAAAAGAGTCTGCTGCGATAGTGCCACATGAATAACAAGTTAAACCCCTTGGCCCAGGTAGCCCAGTGAATACGTGCTCTGCTGCAGAGCAGTCAGCCCTGAGCAAAATGCCTGGTGCAGCAATGGGAGGCTGCTTGATACTCTGCAGAGGATGTGGAGGGTGGCTTCCTAGACAAGCCACTATAATCCACTCTTTTTCTTTCTTCTCCTCAGGCACTGTGAAGCTCTGGAAATCTGCCCACCTTCATTATGAAGGGTGTCTTGCTCTACCTATGACAACACATCACAGACTGTCTCTTCCTGATAGCCAGTGACCTCCCGTGGGTCTGTACCTTATATATTTAAGAGTAGTGGTAAAAGAATGTCTCCTTTCAACCCCTGAAAAAAAAACGTGTTGTGTCAGAGGTTGCCTGGAAATGGGCCTTACCTACCATCACCCATCATTTGCACTGAGACATGCACCTGTGTCCCATGCCCATGCCAGAGCCATTGTGGAGAAGGGGCCCTGCTTTCATTTCCCCTGTAACCTGTCTCTACTATATTGGTACCAGCAAACCCCTGGTCACCCTTTTTCTGATCTGAAGGAAGCATTCTCAGGGGGCCCTGGAAACTGTTGCAGGGTTTGCATGTGTTGGGGTTGTGGAGATGCAGAGCCACTCTTCCATTACTGATGGTGAGCAAGAACCTGCAGCCAAAGAAATGGCCATTTCACAGTTGTGTCCCCACAGGACAAAGGGAATGAGAACCACTGCACTCAAAGGGCACAGTGCACAGCAGGAAAATGGGGAAGGGTTGTGTAGCTTGTGTAGACTAGCTTGTGTAGACTGAGCATACTCAATGGACTCCTACTGCCCCACCAACAGACTTGACACCTATGCACCTGTGTTTAAGCACCAATTTTGGATGTGTACTTGATTCTAAGTCACAAAATCATGAAACCCATGATTAACCATGTTAGGCAGAGAAGGAATGCTGTTCACATCTTGGCTCCAAAGCTGAGTGTATCAGACACTTGTCCAGGAAGCCGAGACCTTTTGGTCTACAGAGTACATGCCTCAGTAAGATGCATATTGCCATAAAAGGGAGGAGATCCTGGGCCCTAGCTTTCAATGGGACATCAATTTCTCCACTGCACTATCCTCCTTTCCTTGTATCCATTGACTAGTGTAAACCTTCTGCCAGGCACTGGATGGTAGAGACAAGGGCTGGGTTCAACTTTAGGAACCTTTACATCACTTCTCAGTTTAGCTCAAGCCCTGACACAGACATCTGGGAAAACAGATTTTAACTGATGTTCTAATGTGAACAAACTTCCTCACTCACAAGGAAATGTTAAACTAAAACAGGGTTTATTACAAGGGAAAAGGGAAGCCAGCATATACTGTAAGGAAATATTTAATTATTACCCCTTAACTATATTCCAAACAGATCACAGTCACAGTTAACTGAAACCATATCACAACCACTGGCAAACCAACACAAGGAGATACTACTTAGTCCAGTCAGATGAGAAGGGTGTCTCACTCAGGGCTGTCCTGTATCACTTACAATAGCAAGTGCTGTGTAGGGGGACCTGCATCGAAGATACTGCCACCAATGCAGGAATGAACAACTGGTGCCTCCCAAGACTGGGGGCATACCATAGTGGTGAGCAATGAGTGGAGACCACCCACAGAAGCCGGTGGTGGTATCGGTGGTGGTAAGCAAGGACCACCCCACAGATGCTGGTGGCGGTCTTGATGAGCAGGGACTGCTCGCAGACACCGGCAGTGGTCTCAGCAGCTGGGAGGGACATAGATGGCACCAGCCGCATCGGCAGTGAGGTGGGGGGAGTGAGTAGTGACTGCCCTCAGAAGCTGGTGTTGTCTTTGACAGTGGCCAATCTCACAGGGAGCACGTGCTCCCCCTACACGTTGCCTATTGATGTAGGGAGAAATGCTAGGGTGAAATTCAAGGGAGTGTTGCTCTGGCCACTAATAGTAAGTATCATTTTTTTCCCTGAACCCACTGAATTGACTTGTACTTACAAACACTTTTCCTTGATAAGTTGATGAACCACAAAACTATCCATAGAATACTTCCTGTCTGAATGTTCTCCTGTTTCTCACATGTGCATCTCTTTGCACTAAAACTGAGGGCCACCTATTGGCAGAGAACTGGTATTCATGACATATGGCTAACACAGAACTGGCATTAGTCATTACATGCAATGGGCCCTCTCACTGATACTGGAGCTATGTGACAGACCTGAGCAGGGAAAGATTACCAAACTCCTTGCCTAAACAGGAAAGCAGGAAGCTACATTTACATTTCAAGATAAAACCTGTAAGAGGTGAGAGACAAACTGCCATAATCAACATGACTCTCAAAAGGGGGTATTGTGACATATGAAAAGCAGGAAACACATTTACATTTAGACAACAATCTGTGTAAAACAAGGGATCATCCAACCTTACTATCTATTAACTCTACTAACATTAAAGGAAAGGACCCAATATATTGAATGTTATCATCTTACTAATGGTAGATGCTTACTTATAAAAGCAAAGCAAACCATGTTGAATCATAAACTAAAGTGAGGAAGTAATAGACCAGGGGTAATAAAGAAGGGAAGGAGATAGGGAACTTGTCTTCCTTCAGCCTTTTTGTATTTGCAGGATATGAATCCCAGTTAAGTGACAGGTTCCAGGTTTGCAAAACATCTAGTTTAATCCAGTTCTGAAAGTTCCAGTGAAACAAAGAACTTTAAATAAAGCCAATCAGATTTCATTCCTTAGAATACTGAGGTTATTATTACCATGATTACAGTGATATGACTATAAAATACTGGCCACAGGCTGGAGGGAATTTTGGGGAACTTCTATGGTTGAATAAGATTCATAGATTCATGGTTGGTAGGGTCGGAAGGGACCTCAATGGATCATGAAGTCTGACCCCCTGGCTGTGGCAGGAAAAAGTGCTGGGGTCATGGGAGCCCAGCCAGGTGATTGTCCAGGCTCTTCTTGAAGACCCCCAAGGTAGGGGAGAACACCACCTGCCTTGGAAGCCCATTCCAGATTCTGGCAACCCTAACCATGAGGAAGTTCTTTCTGATGCCCAACGTAAATCTACTCTCTATCAGCTTATGGCTGCTGTTACTGGTTATTCCAAGGGGTGCTCTGGTAAACAGAGTATCTCCTATTCCCTGCTGCCCTCACCGTGAATTTGTATACTGCCACAAAATCTCCCCTCAGCCTTCTCTTATGGAGACTGAAAAGTTGTCCAGGTCCTTCAGCCTTTCCTCA
>NW_005842683.1:765949-780489 GCF_000455745.1 Alligator sinensis | reverse complement strand
AAGAGGGGACCACCCACAGGTGGCTGTGCTGATGTTTGTGTCAAGGGCAGGGCAAGCGAGAACCACCCGCAGGCAGCCATGGCAGCATCAGGGGTGAAGGGTGGGCGGGCGGCAGGCAGCAAGCAGAGTCCACCCCCAGCTGCCTTCTGCGCTGTTGATGGCAACAAGTGGTAAGCGGGGACAGCAGGCAGCAAGCTGGGGCGGTGCGGGGGGGGGCGGCGACTGCCCACAGAAGCTGGTAGCGTCTTCAGTGACGGCCAATCTCAGGTGGGGCACGTTCCCCCCGTGCCCCTCCTACATGTCACTTATGGCCACCGGACTGTTTGTATGCCTGTTCAACTGCTTACCTGTGAGACCTTCTGAAGAAACCCCGTGCTGTAGAGACAAAAACCTGGCCAGCCTTGCTTGACAGCGGTAAAGAGCTATCCCATAAGATTATGCTTTCCTCAGCTATTCATCTTGTTTTGTCAATTAATCAATAAACTCACCTTGGTTGGAATGACCCATGGGTCTGTTTGAATCTTTTCACCCTCACTGCCCCACTTAGAGTGTGTCTACATGTCGCTGTACAGCGACATTGCTATAGAACCTTGCTTTAGTACTTCCGGAAGCACTAAAGCATGGTGCAGTAGGGGTAGGTACTGCATTGTATGCATGGGTCCCACTTTGATATCCCAGCTATGTCACCATAGCTGTGCACTATAAGTGGGGGCTGTGCAGCTACAGCAACATAGCAGGCAATCACATGTAGATCCACGTGGTCACTATGTCACCATAGCATGCTGTCACCACCATAGGGTGATGTATAGATGTGCCCTTAAAGCTTGTTTTACACACCCCACTGCAGACTTTGATGCACCATAGAGTGAGGACTGACCTTTCAGTGACCATTGTATAACTTGGAATCAACAACATTTATGTACCTATAAACATCTCAATTTGGAAGGGAGGGCCAGTGGATACAAAATCTGATCCCCCTGCCTTTATCATTGCACAGTTTAACCTCCAGGTCTAGGAGCAGAAATTACACATAAACTGGTATAAGTGATCAGAAACTAGTTCATATCTGTAACACAACAGAAGTTCAGTGCACATAAACCACTTTCAAAATGACCAAAATTGGTTTAAAATAAATCTTGATGGATGTAATATCAGACTTAACTGATTTAAGTTAAATCAGATTATTGACCTTCTGTCCCAGATCCTTTCCAGATTCAAGTTAAGTCACAGTCCCCTAACACTGTAGGGTGCTTTGCACCTCCCCTGCAAGCCTCCACTCACAGGGTTGGAGGGCTAGTTTCCACCCAAGGTGTCTGCTCCAGAGGATCAGGGAGTCATGATTTAGTGTTCCCCCAGCTTCTGGCCTGGGCCACTGCAGGCACAAGCCTGCACTTCCAGAATCAAAAGTGAATGTCTATTCTATTGCTTATTGGTTCAATCTACACAGTTTAGACTAACCTTCAAAGATTGAATCAATTCATCCTAGAGCTTTTTGACTGCCTGTACTTAGTCAAACAGTATAACCCCTAACCACAAACAGTAAAAACAGGCACACAGTCCCTCAAACCAACACACTGATGAGGATGTGCAGGTATAAAATATGTAAACTACCATTATAGAACAGAACCACAGTCAAACATGTAGAACCCAAACAAGGTTACACTAGTAAATGGAAAGGTTAAATGGCTCAAATTCAAAAGGAGAGCTGGAGAACGCTCAGGCAATGCCTGATGCGTGGTGCGGTGGTTAGAGGAATGTGATTCAAAGTCAGAGAAAAGCAGATGCAACCCAAATTTAGGCAAGGCAGGCTTTAGACTTAGGTTTCTTCCTTCATGGGAAAGTCCCCAATATACTGGCATTAGTAGTATTTCTTGTTTCTCCTATTGGTGAAATGCAGAGATTCCTGCTATCATCAAGAAAGATGTTTCTCAACACAAAGCTGGAACCAACCTAAAAAAACCCAGCAGCAGCAATTGGGGGTTTTCTGGAAGAAAATAGTGTGTCAAAAAGAACACTTATTTTGCGCCCTTGTCTGATACTTTCCCACTGAGAATAATAGTGCCTCAAGCCATATCCTACCCATCTTGTTCCTCAGTGCATGATATTCCAGCCTAAAGCATCTGCATTTTTCTCAGCAGCATGAAGTGGAAAATTCCTTTCCCACGGTCAGAATCATAATGTATCTAATACCTCTGTATATTAAATTCAGTATACAAACTATTTAGCCTGTAGAAAACTGATGAATTACTGTTAAGTGAAATAATATTCATGGACTATACAATAAAAGACACTTTTCTTTGCTTCTTAAGTCCAGAACAGTAATATTCTTTCTTGCATACAGCCTCAGGCAATATTAATAAATGTTTATTGAACAAATATTCCCTTTGACTCCTACTGACACTGGAGGATAAACCATATGAGCAACAGCTACTAGCTCAGTTTGTCTAATCGTTTTCATATTTTCAAATTTGTCTGCAACTTTGAGAACAAGAAATTATTTTATTCAGTGAAAGCTTGGGTAGTGCATAGTGCAGGAACTGAAGCTATAAGCAAAAGCACTTACCATAAGGTACATGATAATATCACAATATTTGACAATACTTGGTCCAAAACCCCCCAGAGCATGGGATTGGATGAGAGTGGACTCAAATTGCATTGTTTTCTCTGGATTATTTCCTCTCTGTATCTTTCTCTTCAGTCCTTAAAAGGTTTGAGGAGAAAATACCTTACCATTAGACTCAAATGAAAGCTACTTGCACAGGGACCCACCCAGATTAAAAACACATAACAATCCCTTTTTCTATTAAGTGGGTTTATGGTAATATGCACTGCTAATTCATATGAGTCTGAGACAAATTTTAAAGAACACTGCTAAATGAAGAGAGAAGAAAAACAATACAGGATATTGTTTTACCCTTATGCATTTAAGGGTTTTACCCTTATGCATTTACATGCACTTTTGGGCATTTATGAAGAGTTTAGAGTTGTTTTTCATCTGTGTTGCTGTTTTTACCCCTGTTTCCCTTATGAGCATGCTCAGAAGGCTGCATTCCTTTGGGACAGGTTCTGGCCTGGAATAGAATTGCCGGCCAGCCTGAACAACTGTGTGCTGGGGCCTTGTTACACATTAACTTTGGGCAGTTTTTGGAGCTCTTAACCCCTGGATTGGCTGTACATTAACACCTTTTAAGTATTTTAAAACACTCATTATTCAGTTTAATGTTACACCACCCCAGGGCAAGATTATCTCTAATCTGCCTAATTTTACTTATTTTCCATCAATTTGTGCCCACTCCCCACAGCTTTTCAACACAAAATGAAGTACTCCAACACTTCAGGAAGCAGTGGGTAAGCAGGGAAGCTGGGGAACAGTAGTGCCAGGCACAGTGCTTCGCCCCCTGGTCACCCCCAGCAGAGTGATCAGCATATCGCCAGAGTGCCTGGCAGCTGTGGTGGCTCTCACCACCACTCATGAATGACTCAGGCCCCCAGCAGCTGTGGGGCAGATGCCGATGGCAGGGTGGCAAGTAGTGATTGCCTGCAGGCGCTGCCAACAGTGTCGGCAGTGCCTTTTTGTAGAAGGTGCACCACCATGCACAGGGACTGCACGTGCATCCACATGCACCCCCTACGCATTGCCCCTGCCACCATTGAGACCAGCTCTGTTCCTGATCAAAGCAGAGCAAGTCAGTCCATGTAGGGGCACCACCTCCTCACTACCACTCACACTGGCTGAGCTCCCAGGTCCATTCCAGGAGCAGAGTAAGCCAGACCAAGAAGTGGGGGGACTGGGAACAGAGCCAGTGTGAGCGGCAGTGGGGAAGCAGTGCCCCTTGTCCCTGGGACTGGCTCACTAGACCTGGGGGCAGAGGCAGTCTGAGGGGTGGTGGGAGACACCATGGCTACCAGGTGCTTCAGGGCTGCAGAACTCACTCTGTCCAACAGGAGCAGTGACATGGTCCTTCCTCTTGCTCCTAGTCCTGCCCCTATTCACCAAGCCTCTAGTGGTAAGTCACAGCTGTGCCAGTGAGAGGCAGTTATAACATGTTTGTTTTTTTTTCCTTATCATGTGACTGGTCTACTAAGCCAAATAAAACTAAGCTGATTAGCATTTATTTGGCTTAGCTTTATTTGAGGCAATGGTTTGACACTGGAGGAGCAGGGCTGTACTATCGTTTTGACAGCTGCTCAGGTGATTTGCCCAATAAGTAGAAGGCCCTCCTTATCTATGGTGGATAGCCGGTTTGTATCTGCATCCACACTACTCAGCAGACACTGTAACCACTGGTCCATGATGTAGGCATTGCCCTAAGCATGCTCCAGCTCTCCTCTTCAAGGCAACCTAGTGTATATCTAGGGCACCAGAGGGACTGCAGCTGAAGGTGGTGATCATGACCCTGAAAGAAGATGATACCAGGGTTCTGGCTCCATCTCTGCTACCAGTGGGATGTGAGCTTTCCCAGAGCTGTTCCTGTGATGAATATCTAATTTGGGGTGCAGAGAAAACATTTCTTGTTGTCCTGAACTGCCACCTGCCATCCCCAGCATTCACCAAACCATTTTGTCTCTGTGTTAATCAATTCATCTCTTCTTTCTGTATATCAGCAGCTCTCCCCTACAGTTCTGCTTTCTTCATGTCTCTTCACCTGTATTTTCCTATGCAACCGTAAGTTTCTTGTCACATTCACTGGCCAGACCTAGATGTGCAGGCATACGCAGTTTGTGGCACCATGAACCTCATTGTGGCACCACAAACTGTGTACCTGGAATATTAAAACATGCCCCGTTCTGCATATTTCAAGCGTGGGGGGGGCAAAATTACTACCAGGAAATCCCAATAGAAAAAAAAATCTTAAAAAAGCAATGGGGGCATGCCACAGGAGCTTGAGCTGGCAGACACAAAGTTTCAGTCTTCCCAGGAGATGATCTGGTGGCCAGCCAGAGCATTTCCCCTCCTCTAGTTCTGCCGGAGCTCCTTCAGCATGCTGGAAGCTGGGAGAAGCAGGGAAATGGCACTTTCAATGAACCAGGGCATTTGGGCATGCACCAAAGTAGACACAACCACTGTGTTCTGATTGTTTCAGGCTGAGAGGCTGGTATTACAAGAGAAATATAAGGTGGGGATCTCAGAGTCACCAATTCTTCCTAGGTAACAAAAATGTGTGTGTGTGATAGACAAACACCAGGATTCCCTAAAGATTTCATAGATTTCATACACAGTCAGGCTGAAAGGGACCCCGAAGGATCATCGAGTCCAGCCCCCTGCCCCAGAGGCAGGAAGTCAGCAGGGATCATAGGATCCCAGCAAGATAAACATCCAAATGTGCCTTGAAGGCATTCAAAGTGGGTGCTTGAAACACCTCCGGTGGCAGTCTATTCCAAAGCTTTTGGAATGACACACAGGGTGCATCTACCTAAAACGCTTTACTGCAAAGTACCATAGTTTACTGTGCAGTAAGTGTGCACATCTACATGTGCACATTTACCATGCAGTAAACTTTACTACTTACAATTAAAATTTGCTACCTGCCAGTGCAAGTAGCAAATTTACTCATGAGTACTTTCTGCACAATAATGCACATAATTGCTTAATCAGGGTCAGGACTGAGGTTCAGGGGCGGGGCTAGGTGATGATGTCTCTGGTTGGTCCCTCATGCCAGATGATTTCCATAAATTTAAGGACAGTCTGTAAAAAGAAGAGCTAACAATGCTTGTCTATAAAATCCATGAAAAAATGAAGGGCTCTCGTATATAGCACAATTTTTGCCCTTTCTTGAGTTCCAGCAGCATTACTTTTTGCATGTACCTGTTTGCCTAACACTTTAAAAGTCTTTCTACATCCAGATTTAGTTTACTTTGAGTCGCCATGAAGTAAAATGTTGTGTCCATGGATGTTACCTGCAAACACAAAACGTACTCAAATACTTACAGTGTGTGTCTTTGTCCACCAGATGGCGCTGCAACTTTTTTGTAGTTCACCCCTTTGTCCAGTAGATGTCACTTCAAATTGCTCCTACAAATGGATGAGGTTAGTTACCCTGTTTCAATAACTGAGTGTAATGTGTTTCCTTGGACATGAGGTGTTTTGCATGCCAGATGCTGTGGTCCACGCAGCCCAACATGAAGCAATGTTCATTCTCCTGTATGGACACCCACGCCCCCACCACTCATGACCTGTTCATGCCCTAGCCAGGGTGACAATGGCACTGTCACCCTATTATCTGCCCCTGCCCCTGACTGAATGCAGCCTGTAGCTGCTGCTTTGCTTTTTCTTGTGCTGGCTGCTGCACCATTCACGACTCCCCAAAGTCACCCCACAGTCAGACCCATGGCAGGCGGCAGCTGGCAGCCCTTAATGAGAATCATTATCACATCATTTGGCCCAGATTCAGTTCAGGAATGAACCGCTTGCATGTCTATAGTGGGGTAGCATGGACTGCTTTCATTTTTCTATTAGTCAGAAGACAGAGTAAGTGGAATATGGCTTGCTATAGCAATGAGTGCATGCAGCTGCCTTTTGTGTATGTGTGTGTGCTGGCTGCCACACCATTCATCATTGCACAGTCACCCATCCCCCCACAGTCAGACTCATGGCAGCAGGCAAGACGCCCTTATAGCAACTGGTACCCACACGCTCCTAACACTGAGTGCAGCCTGCCCACTCCTAGCACTAAGTGCAGCCCAACTGCTCCTAGCACCACTCCTAGCACTGAGTATGGCCAGGCCATAACCACCATGGTCTCTTGCACTGCTGAGCCAGTCACAATTGCAGTCTCAACCCATCCTGCTTGCCTTAACTTGCAACCTAGGCACCCCTGGCCTTGGCGGCATCACTCCCAAACCGTAGAACCTCCCCCCCTCCCCCACCCCAACACACACACTAAGTGCCGTGCCTTGCTGTTGCTGCTTGTTGTTGCTTGGAGATTTACTGTTTTGTTTTTGGGTTTTTTTCCAGTATTGAAGGTTAAACAACCTTCCCTGCTGTTTCAAACAGCAAACCCAGGAACAAAAGCCTGGGACCCTGGTCTGATGATGCCCCTGATGACCATCCACATTGAAAGAAAAGGAGACAGATAATTTTATTTTATATAATTAACCTTTACTGGTTGTGACCGCCGGGTCTCAAGTAATCGGTCACATGCTGCCTTGGCTCACGCACTGAGGGGTGTACGCCCCGCAGCCTCCCAAAAAATGCTGTGCTGGTGTTCTTTCTGTGGGAAGCCTTCCCCTATCTCCTGCCATGACTTGAATGTTTCCCAGTGTGGGGGGGGGAATGACTACCCTGAGATTCTTCTATGGCACAGGTGGCCCAGTGGTCACTAGTGGGGCTCTGCCACCCCTACACCCTGTCCTCACATCACCTTGCTGGGTTGTCCCATCTTCGTGACCATGTACCTCTTCTTCTACTACTGTGGAGCCTCCCAATTTCTCTCCTGTCCAGGATACTGGCTTCTGAAGCCAATTTGTTTATTGTGTCCTGGATTGTACACCAGTCTTGCTCATGGTGTCCATATTCTCCTAGGAGGAGCTTTTCGCCAAAACCTTGACTCGACGTGCCGCCTATTAACTTTGCTGCATCTCTCTTACTTTATCGTAGCCTCCTACCCCCCAACCCCTTTGCACGGGGAAACTCAAAAGAAACACAAAAAGAAGAACAAAAAACAACTCCCTTCCCAGGTCTCTAATATCAGAGACCCTGGGTGCCAAGCTCTCTACAGTCTGCCTAGGAGCTGGCCTCCTGCTCGGGTCCTCCCTTCCCTTCCTTCCCTTGCCTCTGTAAGTCCTGGGCTACCCTGCTCCTCTCCTTTCTGGAGCATTTCCTATCTGAGTGCCTCGCCATTCCCTGATGAGTGGCTGGCTCTCTCCCACACTCAGGGTCAATGCCTGAGTTCTCTGCAGTCCTTCTGGCTGCTTCTGCTGGGGCTCTCTCGCCGGGTAGAGCTCCTCCTCCTCCTCCATCCGTTCCCCAATACTCCCACCCGTGGAGGTGATGATTCTTGCGCGTCCTCCACTGTTTCCCCTGCAGCTGAAACCCTTGCAGGCTGGTGGAGCCACTTCTCACTCGCCTCCGGCACTGGCAGTTTGTTCCCAGTCACTGTTGCTGTGGCTGGCGTCAGGAGCCTCCTCTGGCTCATTGCTCACTTCTCTCTCTTCTGAGTGGGAATCCCGGAGGGGGCCTGGCATCCCCACACTCCCTGGGTCCGTCCTCTCCTCCCCTCTTCCTCGTCCATCAGTCCGCTTTATTGCTGCTGGATGGTGATTACTGTTGACATCACCAGCCGGCCTCAGGTGAATAAAGATGCGGCTAATGCGCTGCGTGGGCTTCTCCCTCTGTTTCTGCTGTGTTGTGGCTCCTGTTGAAGGTAAGTGTTTTTTTCTTGTTTTATCTTCCCTGTGTGTTTGTTTTTCTCTCTCCTGTCCCTCCTGTCTCTCATAACTTTCCTTTTTTGTCTGAGGTCCTTCCCCTCATTCTCTTCCGGGACACTAATTTATGCACCTGAACTTACATATATAACAAGCCAACCACTACAGAATTTTCACGGTAACCATTTGCAAGAAGCAAGACCATCGCACAGTGTTCAGTGACTTTCATTACTAGACCTTGTTTACAAGAACACAGTAACCACAGGCACACCGCATCTGGAAGAAACAGCATTAATTATAATGTTTTATTTGAAAAACCAAAAAATAGTAAAAACAGTGGCATTATCTTCCATATCTTATTGCTGCATTGGAAGAAAGAAGACAGGTTTGGCCCCCTGCTCCCAAAATCACCTTCTTGGCTTCCCCCCCACAGGCTTCAGAATACACTTAGAAACTCCACCGTGGGAGATTTCAAAACCTACTTATCAGCCTGGCAGCAGGGGTTTGTCTGGCACCATGTGCCCCCCATGAATGTGGTCCCTGGAAGGCAACTGTAATTTTATGGAGTGGCGCAAGTTACCACTAACATGGTAACATGTGCCAGGGGACATCCCCTCAGTAGCGAACTTACCACTTGTGTCACATTCTGCACCCACTTCCTGCTGCATGGGTGGATGCTACTAAGGGTCGCAGGGGTGCACATCATTAACAGGGAATGATCTATTACACCCAACTTACATAAGTCAGCAACCAACTGTTGCACATTATTGAAAGTAACCATTATCAAGATGCAGTACTCTTAACATTTATGAACCTCAGGCAATATATAACAAGGACATTTTTTCACATGACAGCAGTATCCATAGGCATTGTTCATGCTTAACTCAGCAAATAGACAATGAACAATAA
This sequence comes from Alligator sinensis, assembly GCF_000455745.1. Classification (NCBI taxonomy): domain Eukaryota; kingdom Metazoa; phylum Chordata; order Crocodylia; family Alligatoridae; genus Alligator; species Alligator sinensis. The sequence goes on along the minus strand of NW_005842683.1, from coordinate 771,216 downwards.
TTAGCAATACCTACCTGGTATCATTGCACATAAGCAATTCTATGTTTCTGCTTTTCTACATTTGTGAGCTGGATTGCCCTTCCCTCTCCCTTTCTCTTGAATGCCTTCTCTCATGAATGCCTCATTGGCCAGCCAACACTCAGCCACAGGGTTGACGTGCTTGTCTTCCTATCTCTTACAACCACACTACACAGGTACTGATGGTGCTGACAATCCTATCTTTCTGGCTGTCATTCTCAGGCTTCATACACGGTCTGCGTTTTTTAAGCAGCAGTGAAGGTGGTGGCGGCGGTGTTTCAATCACAGCTGACAACAGGAAGGGACGAATGTGGGGGATTATTCCGTGGTTTGAGAATCAGACGACTGCCTAAGAGGCCTTCTGCAAAAACTACCAAGAAGGTCCTGCCTGCCTGCTTGACAAAATTGTTGGACTCCAGGCCCTGAACAGCTGTAAAGTGTTCACCAGCAAGCAGAGTCTCTGTGCTTTGTATTGCCCTTCATCTTTTTGCATGGCAGTCCAATCCTCCCCACCTGTTACTTAGTTTTCAGTTGAATTAACCACCCCCCTCCCCCATCTCCTATCAGTTGACTGCAATCACCCATCCCATCCCTCCCCGCCAATAACAGCCCAGCCTAATCTCAGGTGTCATTTCACATCTATGTCAGTTCCCCATGGCTTAACATACCAATTGTGGACAATGATGTCCCCGGTCGCTCCCCTTTGGCAGTCTCATCAAGGGCTTCTGAACAGCCTCTGTCTTCCTTGCTTGAGGCAGCAGGTCTCACAGTTGGACCCATGGTCAGTGATCTTTTGGGAGCAGATGATGGCCTGGATACCTCTAGTCATCTATTTGCTTAGCGTTCAAGTACCTCCATTCATGGTTGGACATACCAATAATGCGGCATGTTACGAACGGGGGTGCCGTTGTGATGAGCTCTTGCTACTCCACATTGGAAAGTAGTTCTCATACTCTTGGACTTCACCATGCACTCAACTGCCATCTTGTTGTGCACCCACTAGGCAAGCCTCCTGGAGACATCCAGGTAGATGTGCAAGTTCTTATCTGTTGCCAAAGCTGAACTGGCTTAACACCTCAGGGTCCCCCAGCACAGTTGGTTCATAGGACCACGTTGACATAGTCTTACATGGCCTGGCTGGCTGTCTTCTTCTCTCCCTGGTCTGCTGTATTTTCACAAACTATTGGAAGTAGAACAGATGCCCAGATGGTATTATTTGAAAAGCCTTCAAGTTGCAATCTCTGTTTCAGTACTGCGTCAGGCACAGGAGATTCCTTTTACAAGAAATGCCACAGAATCCCTGACAGGGCTACCTGTCTGTTTGTGTTTTGAGAGAGAAAAAGAAAGCCTGGTGGATTGCCATGGCAAGCCTAAAAGTTTCTTTCTTTCATACAACAAAGCCCACATATGTACAGTAACCAGCCCCTTGTCACTAGCCCATCCCACATGTGGGGCAATGACCAAATCGCTCCACAGTCAAATGTCTTTTCAAATCACACATCTCCAGCAAGACCTCACTAATCATCCAGACATACAAGGGGGGCATGGGAACATTGATGATTAGTTATTTATTTGTCTTCAGATGACTCCGTGTATTACAGACCAGAGACTCCTCCTGTGTTGTACTACTGCAAGTTTATTGGCTCAGATTCTTATCCTGTTACTAAACTAAAGTCTAGAACACCACTATGACTTACAATGTCATAACTCCATGTTAATGTCACTGTCCATGATGTATTTGAGAGTAAAAACATTTTGGTTAAAATGCATAAACAGACTTGAGAGAAGGGACATATGGGCCACACATAGGCCTGTGTGGTCTGAGCCCTTGGTATGTGGCCTCTAGACTTGGTCATTACCAAGGAGCCTAGGCCTGAGTGTAGCAGGGAACTCAGATATGCCTACTCCTTTAAGACAGCAAGCATCCTGTTAGGTTGCTTACAGGTGGCAGAGGGGAGCTAATGAGGGACTCACCTAGCTGGATGAGCTTTATATAAGCCCAGAGCCTACATCAATCAAGTAGTCCCTCCCCAGCAACCAAGAAGTGAGGAGCTCCTGGCTTCAGGGCTCCTGAAGGGACTTGGATTCTGACTGAACAACTCTGCAGGCCTGGAAATAAAAGCAAGATCCCAGGGCTGGGGAAAATAGGGTTTTACAGACAAGTGGTCCTTATTTATGTTAAACCCCTCCAGGGATTGAGATACCTGCCAGAGAGCAGTGATGTTTCTTATTCATTTCAGACTGGTAGTTTAGCTGTTGGGACCCAGTGAGGAGTCCAGGAGCCTAGAAAAAGGCAGAGATCTTAACCAGAAGATTCAAGAGTCCAGGAAAAGGTTGAGCTGGGACAGTGGATCCATGAGCCCAAAGCAGGCCAAGTTGGACTAGAGAGGCAGAAAACCTGGATGAGGGGCTGTGTGCAGGACTGGGGACCCAAGAGCCTAAGGTAGGGACTGCATGTGGGACCAGGGGTTTGACAGCCCAAGGGGGCCAAGTGTATAAACAGTTACATCAATGAGAGAGAACCTCTGTGAGGTTTAGGGCATGGTGTAGGGGAGGAAAAGAGTCATTCAATTTGCTCTTCAGGCTCTTGGTGCCCTTTTGGGACCTAGTCAGGCTGAGGGGGAGTAACCAAGCCTGAGGGCTAGATTGAGGCTAGAGGGGTCTCAGGACAGACCCAGTGGGATCTTATTGGGATTAGAGCTCACTCTAAGGCCTTTTGGCAGCCTCTTTTTCCACAGTCCCACGGGATGACCCTGCCCACTGTGGGTCAGGGAGGCCCGAGTGAGGGAGATTCCTTGGCCTCCATCGAAGCTGACCTTGTGAATGAACACCTTGACAGTCTGGATACCTTCAAGTCAGCCGGCCCTGATGGGTTACACCCAAGGGTACTCAAGGAGCTGGCAAGCATCATAGCTCATCCCCTTGCACGGATCTTTTGGTGCTTTGTTGAAGTGCGCAAAGATTGGAAAAAGGCCAATGTCATGCCTAACTTCAAGAAAGGGAGGAAAGTAGATCCGGCAAACTACAGGCCCATCAGCCTGACCTGTATCCTGGGGAAGGTCTTGGAAAAGATTATCAAAGAGGTCATCCTTAACAGATTAGCTGAAGGCAATATCCTGAGGGATACCCAGCATGGGTTTGTTGCAGGTAGGTCTTGCCTGACCAATCTCATTTCCTTTTATGACTGGGTGACCTATCACCTGGACAAGGGGGAAGAGATTGACGTTGTATATCTTAACTTTTAAAAAGCCTTTGATCTGCTATCCCACGATCACCTCTTGGCTAAACTCGCTAACTGCGGCCTTGACCTCACCACAATCCGCTGGCTGGGGAATTGGCTCCGTGGTAAGACCCAGAGGGTGGTGGTTGATGGGAGCCAATCATCTTGGTGCATGGTCACCAGTGGGGTCCCTCAAGGCTCTGTTCTACAGACTGTACTATTTAACATCTTCATCAATGATGAGGACATTGGTGTCAGAAGTGGACTGGCCAAGTTTGCTGATAACACCAAACTCTGGGTAAAGCATCCACAACTGAGGACAGGAGGGTGATCCAGGTGGATCTTGACAGGCTCATGAAATGGGTGAATGAGAACATAATGGTGTTCAACACTGAAAAATGCAAGATTCTACACCTTGGGAGGAAAAACCTGCAGCATGATTATAGGCTTGGCAGTGCTACTCTGGCTAGCACCACAGATGAAAGGGACTTGGGGTCAGGACTGACCACAAGATGAACATGAGCCTTCAATGTGATGCTGTGGCACATAAAGCGAGCAAAATGCTGGCTTGCATCCATAGATGCTTCTCAAGCAAATCCCGGGACGTCATTCTCCCATTGTACTCAGCCTTGGTGAGGCCACAGCTGGAATACTGCATCCAGTTTTGGGATCCACAATTCTAAAAGGATGTGCAGAAGCTTGAGACGGTGCAGAGGAGGGCCACATGCATGATCAGAGGTCAGGAAAACAGACTTTATGATGAGAGGCTGAGAGCCATGGGACTCTTCAGCCTGGAAAAGCGCAGGCTCAGGGGTGATCTGGTGGCCACCTATAAGTTTGTTGGGGTGCTTATCAGGATCTGGGGGAACATCTGTTCACCAGAGCGCCCCAAGGAATGACAAGATCAAACGGTCACAAACTCTGCCACAACCGATTCAGGCTGGACATAAGAAAGAACTTCTTCACTGTCTGAGCCCCCAAGGTTTGGAATAGACTGCCACCAGAGGTGGTTCAAGCACACACTTTGAACACCTTCAAGACACATTTAGATGCTTATCTTGCTGGGATCCTATGATCCCTGCTGACTTCCTGCCCCTGGGGCAGGGGGCTGGACTCAATGATCCTCTGGGTTCCCTTCCAGCCCAAATGTCTATGAAATCTATGAAATCTATGAAATCTTTCAATCAACATATAATATTTCATAACAAGGTGTGGCAGATGAGTAATCTAGGGACAGTGGCATTAAAGTTTGAGCCAGGCAGGAGTAGTAAGACCACTAGGGGGCATCACAGATGCCCCTGTGGCAATGAGCCTGTCACAGTGAGCCTTAGAAAAAGTGAGTAAGCAGCAGCAGGAGCAGACCAGAAAACTTGATGCGTAAGTGACCATTGAGTGACACTTTGCAGGTGCTTCAGCTGGCTTTGTCCATGTGCCCACCTCCTATCTAAGAGGCGCTCCCTAGCTGCCCTGGCCCGACTCAAAGATCGTCTGGGGCCAAGGTCTGGGGTGGGACCCCTGAGGCTACCCTGGTGGATGTTTGGGGTTCCCCTTTTCTCGTCTGCCATGACTTTGATGTTAGCTTCAGTGGAGGGGTTTTCCCTAAGGGTAACCTTCAGGGCAGCCACGCCATGGGGCGGGCACTCACGGGGCTCCGACCTCCCCTACACCCCGGCCATTTGCCACCTTTCCGTTGTGGGTCTTTGAGCCCTCAAGCGCCTCAGGGTTTCTTCGTTCCCTATCCCGATTTCTTCTGGCCCGCCAGCCACTCCACCCGTGACTCTGGGTTTTTGTCTAAGCTACCCAGGCCCGAGGCCCTCTGCCTTAGCCTCAACTATCCACGTGCTCAGGTCTGTATCCTACCTGCACCGCGAGTGGTGTGTAATCCCCCTCACCATGATTGCTAGCAACAAGTTGGTCCCTGTTAGTCCAGAGTTCCCCTTTAATCTAGCAGCTTGCCTCCTCCTAGGGGTCTCATCCAATAGTAGTCCTTCAATAGCCTTCCGTGTCAGGAGGCCAGCTGGCTAGCCAC
>NW_005842683.1:753072-765822 GCF_000455745.1 Alligator sinensis | reverse complement strand
TCCTGTGGGGTCGGCTGGCCTGCTTAAGCGGGCCCCCCCCCCACCTTCTCGGCCGGGACAGTGCTGCTCCTGCTGCTGCTGCAGCCGCAGCACTCCTTGAGTCTCGGGCATTCCTCCCAAGTCTCCGTCTCCTTGCCCCCCTCTTTCTGCCTTCCCGGGGCCATCTTTTATCCCCTCTGGGTGGCGTCTCTTGCTGACATCACCTTGCTTCAGCTGGATATAGGTACAACTGACAAATCGTTCCGGTGGTTTGACCATGCGTCCTTTGGTCCCTGCCGGAGGTAAGTCAGGTTTTCTTTTTTTTTTTTCCTGGGATCCTTCAACAATTCCTGTTCCCCTGGGACAGTCCACAAAACAGAAGAAACTATCTATTAGCTATACAATCAGATTGAACTCAAGACCACACTAAGAAAAAATCAGCCTTGTTAACCAGGGATGAGATAGCATTCTACCATAGGAAGAAAGGAATTAGAAGCCCTCCCTATTGTGCTGTTACTTTCTCAAATAGATACATTTTAACTAATTGGCATCTTCTTGGTCCATGAAAACTCTGGGTTATTTGAGTTTTGAAAGTTTAATTGAAGCAAAGATATTTAAATAAAACCAATCAGGGATCAATTATTAGAATATTAAGACTATATTTACCCGTGGGTATAGAATAGTGAGGTATCCATAGGATAGAGTGGGTATAGGATAGTGAGGAACTTCTACATTATGCCTGTTAGACTGTTTGCTTGCTGGACTTTTTGCCTGACTGATGGGCTATTTGAAGAACTCTCTGCTGAGGAGTCTATGGGCTTTGTATACATGAATATGTTAACATGTGCATGTGATGAAAATTTCTCTTTCTGTGGCTTAATAGCATCACACTTTACATGCACATGAGTTTGGGGGAGTTTAAAGGAGTTTGCATCATCACCAATTAAACCACATTCCAATGCATTGTAGTTTGTAATGTTGCAACTTGCAACATTGCAGCCATTAATCTGTCAGCTTTCCCCCCAGCCACAGGAGAGGCAGGCAGGCTCTGCCAAAAAATGGATCAGGCCTCTCGCTGCTTTTGCCTTCAGGAGGCATCAGCGGCCAACCAGACAATGACATGTATGCCATGATGAAAAAATAAAAACCATTGTTCTAATTTAGAGGGCATAGAATACAACCCTGTAGGACTAAACCCCCATCATGTGTACAAGCACCCTATGAGCCTGGCTTGTCTTCACTTCACAGAAGTAAAGGCACATCCTATAAGATTGAGTTTATCCTCAGATAATCTTGCTTTGTCAATGTAACAGAGAGCCTGGGGTTCTCTGTTCCTTTATGAGGAAAATCAGCCTGGCCAAGGAGCTCTGCAGGTTAGGCAAGGCACCACAAGTGCAGGTCACCAGGGCAACTAGAAGGCACCTGCAGATGGCCAGCAGATTGGGTACAGACAGGACCCAGGGAAGATATAAGCCCAAGGCAGGGACTGGCAGGGGAGTCTCTCCCTGACTGCCACAAGGATAGGAGTTCCTGCCTGGGGAAGCCTGGGGTGCTGGGTTAGTGAATGTTTATACTCTTAAAGGGGGGGAAAGCTGCTGCAGGTTGTTATTTATGCTATAGCCCAGGGGTTTGTGTTTATATTGTATTTATACTGGTGGACCAGGATGAGGCTATAAGGGGGGAGAGAAGAGGCTTCTTTGATGCCAGTGAGGGTGTAGCCACAGGGGTCAGAAAGCCTGGCATCAGTGAAGATGCAGCCACTGAGGGGCCAGGGGCCTGGTAACTGGAAGGGAGAAGTGAAGCTAATGCCTCAAAGCTAGGTCTGTTTCAGTGGGCCTAGGCTAGAAGGCCTAGCTGGATAAAAGGGGCAGAGGCCAAGGAGGCTGAAGCCCCAACAGAGGGACAACATACCTGTAACATGCAAGAGGCATGGTAAAGGGAAGGTTTCTGAGCCACGCAATTAGCCCTTAAGGCTTTGGGTGCCCAGCCAGGCATAGTTAATTGTAGCAGCCCAGTCAAGGGCCTAGGACCAGTGGGACTGAGGTCTTGCAAAGGTCCATGGGCAACCTCCCTACAAGGTGTGACAGGAAAGAGAGGAGGGTGTCCTAAGGGCAGAGTGGGGCACAGTTGCAGAGCCACCAGGGGGCATAATGGCCACCCCTGAGACCCTGATGTATTACAGTTAATTAGTCAATGAACTTCTCACATTGGTTGGGATGATCCAAGGTTTCATTAAAAAAATTTCACCACTATTAAAATGTGTTAACACATGGGCAGATTTAGGATTTTGAAAAGCCAGGTCCAGTTGGAAGGGTGCATCATTGTACATCTGTTCTCGAGGTAAAAATAAAGTGGAAGCTTTATTAATATGTTAGGAGCCTAAGGCTATGTTTTTCAGTTTAAGTTCAAAGCAAAAAGATATAACTTTACCATGCACTAAAAATACAAGACAAACCAGAATCAAAACACAAGTATTTCCACACCTGAGTTAATGTTGCCACGCTAGAGTTAGGACCTTGTTACATGTTGCCCTTTGAGCTGGTGAAATGTGGATTGATGTTAGTGCTAGCTGGAGTTTGAAGCAGTCACATCTTAAAGCTAAAAACCTTCTCTGTCTGTCCTTAGAGAAGGACAGTGGCCTGTCTATGGGCTATAGCTGTGAGTAACCACTAAAGAGCTGGGGAGCCAGGACAGGTTTTAATCCCTGCTCTAGGCGGATGGATGTGAGACATGGGCAGGAACATGAAGTTGGGAGGTGGAGTTAATGGGATGGAGTCGGTAATGAAATGAGAGATGGAAAGGAAATGGAAGTAGGGGAAAGAGGGTGAAATGAAGGAAATCAGCCACTGAAGAATACAATTAAAAACAAAAGAATAAAAATTAAAAATAAAAAGAAAGAAATGGGAAGTAAATTAAAGAAGCTATTATGTTTTAAGAAACTCAAGTTGGGATTGGAGTGTGGGGGGTACTGGTCATCCTTCCTTGGCTGGCTTGGAGTTGGGAACATTGAAGCAAAGTGTTTTTAGGGGAGATAATGCACCTGTTTCAGGAAGGAAGACCCAGTTCATGGGGGCAAGGTTTAACCCCCCTACCTTGTTACCCACAGTTTCCCACAGACACATACACCAAACTCCTAGGCCTGTCCATGCCCTGTGATCTGGCTAGCAGACATGCTTTGCAGGCTTTTTTCATGCGGTGGCAATGTCACACCTCCAGGGGGAAGGAGGGAGAGTTGGTTTGATGCCAGAACTACCCCCTGGTCCATGGGGTTGAAAGTTGGTCCACACAGAACAGGAGGGTGGGAGAGACAATACTGCATCCTAGGATGCTGGAGGACTGCAACTCAGGCAGATCATCTATAGGGAGTGGCCACATATTAATAAAACATGAGATGGGTAACATGGATCAGTGATAAACCTGCCCTGGAATGGCATAAGTTTAAGCCACCTACAGTGTGCTTAAAACTAGTTTTTTGGTGTTAATGTGTGGACAATCCAAGGGTTAAAAGCCCCAAGAACTTCCTAAAATGAATGGGTAGCAAGGCCCTAAGTTTTTTACTAGTTAAAAACAATCTGTTTTGCTGTGAAATATGAGCTACATTACAAGGAGCAGCCTACAGAAAAGAAAAATAATAGTTTGATTAGTGAAATATTTAGGTCATTAAAAAAGGAGAGCAGGTTGCTAACCCTTGTGGAACAAAGAGTTTAGAAGGAAGCAGGTAGATTGTAGTCAGCCATGAAGTCAAGTGACTTCTTCACTACTGTCTGAATAGAAATGCTGCTGGCACTGCCACATGACTTTGGGTGCATAACTGCATCCCCTACCCCTCCTCAGCTTGGATCTGCACCCTGAGCAGGAACAAGAACTAAAGGTTACTTTCCTTCCAGGGCAGGAACCTTCTTTCTGAGCCTAGAAGTTAATCTTATTCTTGTTTGCTCACATTGTGTCCCTGTGATTCTTTCTTTCTTGGCTGTTCAGTGATCCAGGTTCAAGAGGAGAAGGGTGGATGTTGTTTACAGCGACATCTATCCTGCAACTTTGGAAATAGGGAACTCTTTAGGGATATAGATGGAGGGGAGGCTCAATTTTCTGACAGCTAAGGGATGCATAGATTCTAGATTATCTTCTTCTGGGCAGGCACTATAACCAATAGGCAATTCATGATAGAGGAGTACCTCTGTTTCCCATGAAGATATCTATGTGCCAGGACAAAAAAAAAGTCCCTGCTGCAAGGTGCATGTTTTTTGTGATTACAGGGACATAGATTTCCAAGCAGGTGGCTATATCTTAGCACAAGTATGATTGGGTCAACACCTAATTTTATAGGTTTATGACTCCATGATGGAGTTGAATCACAATGGAATAGCAATAGAATTAGGTATCCCTGTCACAGCACTGAACACAGTAGACCAGGAACAAATTTTGAGATGTAGGATGAAACTGTAGCCATTTGCATGGCCTTGAGGCTGTTACACAAGGTGAAATAGAACACCATAAGGTGACGTAAAGACCTAGAGTCTATGGACACAAATAGCAGTGGAGAAATACAATCCACCTGAAACATCTAGGCTGCATCCAGACCAGCAACCACATGCCTGTTGAGGTATCTCAAAGCAGTTTGAGATACTACAAGATGCACACTAGTAACAAAAAAAAATGTTCCCTATGCAGCAGGGACTCTTAAGTTTGATACCAAGAAATCCCGGTATCAAAAAAAAAGAACAGAAGACAAAAACCACTCTGGAAAAAGCAGCACACAGGGAGTGCCCAGAGGCAATCAGAGGCTGGGTCCTCCAAGAAGATGCGAGAGCATCTCTAAGGCTGCCTATGCCCCTGATGCTCCAGAACGCTGCCTCAGCATCATGAAGCAAATAGGCACAGCGCAAGGCTGCAGTGGCAGCTCTGCCCCAGGTAAGCAGAGGTGGGGAGTGTGGGGGGGACTTTGTGGGGGTGGGAGGGACAGGTCAGGAGGGGTGGGTCCCCGGCCTGTCCCCTGTATGGTGCACAACTCCCCATCAGCAGCGGCCATCAGAGGGCTCGTGGCCTGCTGTTAGAAGAGACCCTTGGCTGCATGGCACCACCTCAGACCCAGTGGCTGCACATGGCGCTGGTTTGGCTTCTGGTGCGTGTCCGCAGTCAGGACTGGGCCACTTTTGCTGTCACTTGGCATTTGGTGCACTAGATGCTCTGATGGAAAATATGTATGAGAAAATGAACAAATGTGCACCGGAATGAACACACATTGAAAATCAATCAAAGACAAAAATATCCAATTACCTGTGGGTGCACACTTCTTACTAGACAATTACCCCCTCCCCTCCCTCTCCAGTCTCTCAGTTCTTGTCTGCCTTTAATTTATGGATCTTTACAAAAGGCAATTTGTGCAGACCTATTTGTTGATTCCTAAATGGCTCATGCCCCGCTCCCTGAGGATTTACAAAGTTACTGAAGAATTTCCTGCTTTGCAGGAAAGTATCAGGAAAAGAAAACAAATATAAACTGGGTATTGCTCAGGAGAAAAAAAAAAAAAAAACTTCAAACCTACAATGAAAATGTGAGAAGCTGAAGGGATTTACATCTAACTGAAAGTGTGAGGTTGAGAAAAGTAAATAATGCAGCAGGGTATTAAAAGTGTGCCTCCATTACATATGCAAAGCAAACTAGTTTAGTGGCTTCATCATCAAGTCTTTTGAAAGGCTTCTGGGAACTCATTGTCCAGGGCAATGGCATGCTACTTCTACATGATTGATTCTAAGTACTTCTGTTGTAATTGCACAGTCAAGAGAGACAGGCAGCTTTTCCCAGAACGTAGGACAGGACCAAGTCCTTTGATCAGTTCTTTTAAAAGCAGAAATAGCCTCTGAGACTTTCTGAGCTAGGAGAGATACAGATGTGAAAGAATTCCCCACTGCTTATTTCATTACTGCACATCTCTACTTTACTAGTTTTCTACTCTCGCATTTTGCAACAGGACAAGAGATAGCTGATATCAAGGCTTGCACAGATAGGTTTTTTTAGATGAAATCAGGAAACTGTAAGATCTGCAGTGGAGTGAGAATTACATCCTGCGGGGAACAGTCCTTCTCGTTCTGTTATTGCTTACTGCTGATTAGACTGGAATGTCTTCATCACCAAGACACGTTGAAACTCTGAGGGTATAAAACCTACCATCATCCAGGTAACTGTGATAGCAACTTTTCAATCTTTGTCTGAACCTAGTACATCTGAATATTTTCTTCTTCTCCATACCTCCCCATCCAGCCACATTCCTGTGCACCTACTTGAACAAATACAAAATTATTTTTAAGCCCTTGACAAAATATGTTTCTCTTAGACAATCCGTTACATTGGAAATATTCAAATTAAAGTTTGACTCTGAAACATTGTTTCCGTCTTTTTTTCCATCTTTTTTATAATCACTGTCATTAATGTTTCAGTATTCTAATTTATAATATATGTCAATCTGAGTCATAAAAATGGGTGCATAAGCTGTAAAAATATATCTGACTGCCTGCATGTTCATCTATCTACCCACGTACACCTCTTCTCCTTGCCTCATCTCTCCCCTGGTCTTTCTTTTTCACAATTAAAAATGTCAGCCCATGTCTATTCATAAACCTTTTTATCACAAAGAAAACTAATTCGGGGGTGAAAATATTTGTAGGGTGAAGCATTTGTCAGATACTTTTCTGGTTATTCTGACTAGCCATGTACCCAATGTAACTGCCCAGACAAATGGCAGTTTATAGTTGCTTTCCCTTCCTAGAAGAGCACAAAAAGTAAATCATTTTGGAGAAATACAGAGCTAATTAAGAGTTCATCTTTGAAATGTGAGCTACTTTAGATGGTATCTTTATAGGTCTCTGAGCATACTGACCCAATGCAGAGAGCTTTTGTCAGACTGATATAACCTAAACAGTTGTCCTCACACCCAGACACAGATGGAAGCTCTGGCGAGAGTGAAGCTCGGTAGCTAGCCATCTCTCCCACCAGTTCTAGGGTCAGCAGGTAGGGCTAGGGGTCCCCCAGCTATGGAGGAAGGACCATTATGCAGATGTGACACCTTATGATGATGATTGGGTTATTACAGATAGACCCACAGAGCCCTTCATCCATCAAATGACATCCCCACCTCTGGGGATCACACTGTTGTCTTCAGTTTCCCAACTAGAGCCATCTCCGAACCTTCCATATCCCTGAATGCATAAAAGAGGTCAAGGGACATCCCTGTTCTCCTTCTGTGCTCCTCCAAAATCTTCTATAATTGACCTACTAGAATCTCAGGACATTTCATATGCAATCATCTTGTTTAAAAGCAGAGATATGGCAATAATGGAAATTCTAGAAAGTGAAAGAAATAGAATTGTGTTTTTTCTTTTTCTACTAGAAAAGAAGTTCTTATAATTATTGTTGTTGTTGTTACTTTCAATTAATAGAAATGTCAGAAATATTATTTGGTGAAAAAAGCATGTGTCATCCCAGAATTCAGCTTTGAACATATTCTTAAGGCTTAAATAAAACAAAGGACAAACTGTTTCAAATAAAAACATATATCAAAGTAAAAAGGCAAAATGTTTCATTGTTTTAACATGGACAAAATGCACAATTTTAATTATGTAATTTATTTTTATCCAGTTATTTCAGCAAACAATTGAACAAAACTGAGACTAATTCAGGAAATGTTTTAGTGTTCTTGAATCTGCAGTCTTGCTGAAGGAAAGCATTAGGTAAAAAATATAGCCAAACTGTACCAAAAATAGATGTGTTAGCCAAAGAGATGTTCCCATCATGCAGATTCTGTTGTCAGCGTACCACATTTAAATAACAGTAGAACATCAAAAGGAATAGTCTTTTGGTTCAGAAAAAAATAATATTACATATCCCAAAATCTCGGGAAATCTTGAATTTGAAATATTTTTTTCTGAAAATATGCTTAGCTTCTCAGACTGAAGTGCTAAGTATCATTTTTATTACTGTTATTTTTTTTCTGTTGATTGACAGATTTGCTATGAGGATAGTCACTTTAAACCATCATAAAGGTAATGAAAATGGCAGAGAACACCATGCTTTTCACATGACAATAATAAGGAATCAATTTTCAGGCTTTATTTCCTTATAGAGATATTGCATTCTTGTTTTTGGATGTACAGTTAGTGCATCTGAGCAGGAAACCTGTGTTTATGTGCCCCAGTGCAAGGATAATATTTATCATGATCTAGATTTAGAACTACCCCAGTTTCACAAGCTATAGACAGAATCCTATTTCATTTTCTGTACCAAAACGGCACACATGCAACACCGTAACTGTAATTTTTTACCCTTATGCACAATTTTGGGCTTCTAGCTTGCCCTGTTTCTATGCCTGCCAGAATTGAAAAATAGAAGGACGCAGGGCGGGCCAAGTTTAATCCCTATTACTTAGTGTTTAAAGCATGTACTCATGGAGCAGGAAACATAGGCTAGGTACAGAAATTCAAAAAGCCTGAGGCAAAATCAGTCTAACATTGTTTTCTGTATTCAGCATAGTTTAGCTTAGTAGTGAACAGAACATACAGTCACCCTTTAGTGGGGGAGAGGGGAGCAAATCTTAGATTGGGTTCCCCCGTTTTAAAACCAGGCTATGCATGTCAAACTTCTGTTCTGTTTAGGAATGTAAACAGTTAAATGGTTTAAACTCGTAAACAAGAATTATGTTTATACCATTTCCTGTTTACAGTTCAGTGACCTCCAGCAAGAGCGGCCCTGGTCCCAGCCCCAGCCCCAGCCCCACCCCCTTATGTCCTCACTGTGTGCCAGGCATGCTGGTGGGGAGCCATGAGTAGGGGACTGTGGGCACAGCAGAGCCATTAGGGTCACTGCCCAGGGTGAATCGTTCATTCAGATTATGTCTCTATCAGGGGTTCATGACCATTATGGGTGAATTATCTCACTCGCTTCTCCATATGTCCACACGCACTTGAAGATATAGATAATTACAGTTGGATTCAGATCAAACTTGTCTTTATTTTGATCTTTTCACACTGTACAATTTTTTTTTTTACCTCAAATAACAACTCTGTTAATTTTGCTTGTATAAAGTCCTTATACGATAACTACCAATTAAGCTAAACAAGATCTAGTGTTGATGAGCAAAGTCTCCTATCTTTTCTGTCCATTTTCAAAATGCAAAAAATGTTTTTTCTTTGGGCTTCTATCTTCAAAACCTGCTATTCACACTCTCTTTAACAAGATGACAAATGAGTCTGCTTTTACCTTGGACCCAACTGGTGTCCTGAATTCTGCTGGGGTACAACCGGGCATTATCTCCCAGGCTAAGAGATACAACTTCCCTTCTTTGTTTACTTTTGCAGGTTAGCCACATCTGACACGTCCTGCAGTTTATCTCCTTGGGGATCTGCCCCTGCTCTCAGAGCTCCTCTCTTCCTGAGCACTGCGAGGAGTCTCAAGGTAAGTCTCTGATCCCTTGGGTATCCTCTTCCTTCCTTTTTTCTTACTCCTTGTCAGCTCCCTTTTTAGCTGAAATGCCCAGTTCTTCCCTCCACTCTGCTCTCGGAGCTTCTATCCTAATATGGTATTGGCTCCGGAAGCAGCATCTGCCAAGTCTTTTCATGGTATCTGCGCTCGTTCTCTCACAGGAAACCTTCTGAGAGAAAAGGTTTTTACTAGAAACCAGGGCCCCTATTCATCTAGGGGAGCAGCCATCTTGGTGAGGCACACACCTTCTATCTTGCTCTCTTCCACCTGATCCTATATATCTCCCTCTCTTGACTGCCCCATGGACCAAGCTATTGTTCTGAACAATGAGTAGGCCCTCCTCTGAAATTGAACATCTGTTAGTCCTGTTTTTCTGCAACTAAAATTACAGGATTTGCCTACTATTATGCATGTATCTGGGAAATCCTTTTTAACTGAGTACCTGCATGGCCAGAGTGGACTCTCACTGAGGAGGCTTAGTGCTGGTGTGCGTGCTTGCATACCCAGAGCTAAGAAGTGCATATAGTTGGTTGTGGACATGCCATTTGCATGCATACAATGAGATTGGATTTATCCTCAGGTGCCCTGAAAAGATGTTGAAATGAAACTGTACTAATAAAATATAAGTAACACAAAGGAGAGGTTGGTGGCAAAGGATAATCAAGATGAATTTTTCCACCTAGACATTCTAGAGTTTTTTTTAAGTAAAGAGAATGTAGTGAATTCTGAAGTGACAACCCCAATTCATTTGGTCTATATTGTTCCTTTATTTAAAAATAAATAAATAAAGGTAAATTCATCATCCTTATTGCATCTAGAGCTTCTCTTCTTCTTTGGCAATAGAAAGATGATTTTCTTACATTGTTATCTTATATGTGAGTCTAAAAATGCCTGACAAAGTGGTCTGAGATCAACAGACTCCGCTGCAACTTGGACATATGTTTCTGTGCAGGATGAGTGGCTCCAGATTCTTGATTCCATCTGTAATGAACTGTTTCTGCCACTCCTGCTTTTCCATCTCCTGTTGTCATCATAAGGTTTCAAAGTACTGAGATCCTTGCAACAGGCTTTCCCTCCATCTGGGGTGGTTTTGGGTGATGATATCCTATGAGTAGATGTTGATGTTGCATTTTTTCAAGTTGGCCTTGGGAATGTGCTTGAAGCACTTTCTCTGCCCTCCTCTTCAGAATACTCCTTTGTCTGAGCTGGGAGAAAAAGACTTGCCTCAGGAGTCTGAAGTTGGACACCCAAATGACATGGCTGGCCAAACGTAGTTGAGGTTGGATAACCATAGCCTCAATGCTAATGGTGTTTGCTTGCAAGAGGATGTTAATGTTGTTGCAGCCATCTTCCCACTGGATATGAAGGATCTTCTGCAGGCAGTGTTGATGGTATTTCTCCAATGACTTGAAGTGTCTCCTGTACATTGTCCACATCTCATCTGTGTATAGTAAGGTGATGATCAAAACTTCTTGATAAACCATGAGCTTGGTTTCAGGTCTGACATTGCAATCCTCAAATACCTACTTCCTCAGGCATCTGAAGACTGCATTTGCATATTTGAGGGAATGTTGGATTTCGTTGTCAATGCCAGCCTTCTGCAAGAGTTGGCTTCTGAGGTATGGGAAATATTCAACATTCTCCAGAGTCTCACCGTGAATCTGAATTACAGGATCTGGGAACTGCTTATTAAGAGCTTGTTGATAGAGGACCTTAGTCTTCTGAATGTTAAGTGTCAGTTCCATTTTCTTGTATGCCTTGGTAAAGATGTTGATGATGGCCTGAAAGTCTGCTTCTGAGTGAGCACAGATTACAACATAATCAGTAGACTGAACCTCAAAGATTGAAGTCAGTGTGGTCTTGATTTTGGATTGGAGTTGACTAATATTAAACACCTTACTATCCATTTGATAGTCTAGCTCCACTCTGACTGGAAGCTTGTTGGTGGTCAGATATAGCATCATGGCAGAAATATCAAGAAGAGTTTTGGAGCAAAGATGCAGCTTTGTTTAACTCTCATCTCATCTCAAAGGGATCTGTGATAGATCCATTACTCAGAATCACCATTCACATACTGTCATGGAATAGGCAAAGAATGGTAATGAATTTTCTGGGTAACCATACTTCAGTAGGATCTTCTACAGTGCTTCTCATTTGGCAGAACTGAAGGTTTTTGTGAGGTCAAAGGCAACCATGTACAGAGCTTTATGTTGTTCTGCAGTTTTTCTGAAGTTGGTGAGCTTTGAAGATCATGTCAGTTGTGCCTCTTGATGCCTTAAACCCACATTGATATTCCAGGAGGACCTCTTTAGTCAGTAAACGGAGATGGTTCTTGCAATCATCTTGCTTGTGGTGGACATCAAGGTGATCCCTTTGTAATAACCACTAATACGGGCAGCAAAGCTATACTGCTACCCAGCATATCCACAGAGGGTGAATAAAGGAATGATCTTCAGGGAAGGTTAGATGCAAAACAAGCAGGGGTAAATTTGATCAATAAGCAGTCATGGACCAAGAAGCAGGCAATGCTTTCCCTCCAAAAAAGACACATATATCATAGAATCATAGAATCATAGAAGTAGGGTCAGAAGGGACCTTGCAGATCTTCAGGTCCAACCCCCTGCCTGGGCAGGAAGAAAAACTGGGCTCAAATGACCCCAGCCAGGTAGGCATCAAGCCGCTTCTTAAAGACCCCCAGGGTAAGAGCCAGCACCACTTCCCCTGGAAGTTGGTTCCAGATCCTAGCTGCCCTAACTGTGAAGTAGTTCTTACGGATGTCTAATCTAAACCTACACTCCAACAACTTGTGGCCATTATTCCTTGTTATCCCAGGGGGTGCTAGGGGAAACAAGGTCTCCCCCATACCCTTCTGGTCCCCCCAGTGAGTTTATAGACAGTCACAAGGTCCCCCCTCAGCCTTCTCTTGTGAAGGCTGAATAGGGTCATGTCATTCTAGGGTCTGCCCTGCTGTACCCGGATCATGCGGGTGGCCCTCCTCTGGACCCTCTCAAGGTTGTCCACATCCCTCTTGAAGTGGGGTGCCCAGAACTGGACACAGTACTCCAGTTGCGGCCTGACCAGGGTCGCGTAGAGGGGGAGGATCACCTCCTTGGATATCCTTTGACTGCTCTGTGACATGGTGAGTACAGATCTAAAACAAGCTATTTAGTACAAACATCTTTCTTTTGTAATGATGATCTCAACATTTCTGTGATTCATAGATTCATAGATTCATAGATGTTAGGGCCGGAAGGGACCTTAATAGATCATCGAGTCTGACCCCCTGCATAAGCAGGA
>NW_005842683.1:725798-751648 GCF_000455745.1 Alligator sinensis | reverse complement strand
GCCTTGCTGCTGCCTCTCTACAACCCCAGTGAGAGACTTGTCGTGCCCCTCGCTTAGGAACACTGAGGCAAAGAACTCGTTGAGGAGTTCAGCCTTGTCCCCCCTGTCCATCACCAATTGTTTCTGCCCATTTAGCAGGGGTCCTATTCCTCCCTGGGCCTTCCTTTTACTCCCTATATATCTAAAAAACAATTTCTTGTTGTCTTTTACTTGGGATGCTATCCTCAGCTCCATGGTAGCTTTGGCCTGTCTAACTGCCTCCCTACAAGCACGAGCAGAGGAGGTATATTCGTCTTTGGTGATCTCTCCCTGTTTCCACTTTTTATGTGCTCCCCTTTTGGCCCTTAGGCTGCCCTGGATTTCTCTGGTCAGCCAGGGAAGCCTACTTGCCCCTTTCCCTCTTTTACCTCGCATGGGAATCGTCTCGCTTTGTGCCCGAAGGATCATTTCCTTAAGGCACAGCCACCCTTCTTGGGCTCCCATCACTTCAAAACTCCTACTCTGCAGTGCATCCTTGACTAATCACCTGAGTTCATTGAGATCAGCTTTCCTAAAGTCTAGCACTTTCACCCTACTAGTTACCTTACCCACTCGACGTCTTATGGTGAATTCTATTAGTAGGTGAACACTGTCCCCCAGATGGCTACCGATCTGTACGTCCCCTACCATGTCATGCCCCGTTGCCAATACCAGATCCAGTATGGCATTCCCCCTAGTGGGACCGTGTGATAGATAAGCCACACCCACAACATAACATTCCAATCTCTTGCTTTTTTTATGAACTGGGTAATCTCCTTTATTTCTCACCTGCCATGACTTTGATGGGGGGAAAAATACAAATATGAATACAGTCCTGAGAGATTAGGGTTGGTATAGTTTCTGCAGTTCAGAAGACTGATTCCTCTTCACAGGGCTCCACCATCCCCATCCCCTGCCCTTACCACACCTGATGTTACAGCTTCATATTTGTTATGTCTCCCCTATGAAACTACCACCATCCAAGTACTTTGCTCTAACTCTTGCTCAGAATACAGTTGTTCCTGGTCACTCACCCTGTTCTTCCTCACATAGGTCCCAAGCAAACTGTCACTCCATTCACTCCCACACTCATCTAGCAGTATCAGAGTATATGGGGTCGCCTCTCCTAGCTCACTACCCCACTCAGTTTTGTTTCTTCCTTTTCTAGGTTTCCTCAAATAGACCTGATGTCCACTGGAGTCAGACTCATCGGCCTGGCTGTCTCCATTGCCTCATCTCTCTGGTTTCATAGGTAAATCTGTCTTCGGCACTCTTTCTCCAGCCAACTCTTTCAGCTTTATGTTGTCGCCCTCCTGTGTTCCCACAGGTTTCCTTCCCAGCATTTTTCTTCTCTTTTTGGGAGATGACTACCTGTCCAGTTCTCCTTTAATTCTGTCCTACCATCTGCTGCATCCCACACAGCAGTTTTTTCCTAGCCACTCCTTCCACCCCCACAGCTCTTTGTTTTTGTTTTTTCCATCCAGGTCTTTCTCTCCCCTATCCAGGTCTCTCTTTCCTCTTGTCCCCACTCTAGGTCCACTGCATTGTCCCTCTTCTCCCAGGCTCATTACCGAGATAAGTCCCTCTTTTCTCTTCACTCCCTTGGAGCTCCATGATGAGGCAAGCTTGATGCCCTGTCACACACCTCTTCACTTAGTGAAAACGCCACCTGTCTATTTCTAGTAGACATTTGCCCATGGTCCTTTCTTGTTCTCCATGTTCAGTTCCATTGATACTTAGTGTGTCATCTTTTAATCATAAGATAAAGTCTGCTGCAATGTTTAGCCACCCTGGTTAGTGCTGTATAGAGAAACAAAAAGGTTGAAGGGCCAAGGCCCATTTCATCAGTCTAGCATTTTCAGTCTTAGATGTTTGCAGCCACCAGAGTGGCATATGGTCTGTTATTAGAGTAAATTTCCTTCCATATAGATAATAATGAAATAATTTGACTCCTCATTTTACTGCTAAGCATTCTCTTTCTATCATTGAATAGTGAGTCTTGGCCTTGGTTAATTTTGTACTTGCAAATACAATTGACTGTTCTTCCCCCCTGAATTGTTGGATTAAGACAGCCCCTAAAGCCATGGCCAATTCATCTGTATGTAATCAAAACATCTGGTTGACTAAAGTGTATACAATACCAGGGTATGGCACAAAGCTGATTTTACCTGAGCGAACACCACCTGGGCCTCCGGTGTCCAGTCCCCCTTTTTTCCCTCACAACAGACCTGTCAATGAGGCTGCCAATTCCAAAAACCATGGTATAAATGTTCTGTAATAATTTACTAACCTGAGAAAGGCTCACAACTGTTTCTTGGCTTGTGGTTGTTGATATGACTGGATGGCATCCATTTTATTGGCAAGCGGGGTGATTTCTCCTTGGCCCACTCTAAAACCCAGATACTTAGTTTTGGTCTGACCAAGGGCACATGTTTTGGGATTATCTGTTAATCCACTCCACCTAAACTCTTCCAAGATCTGCCGCACATGGCATACATGTTGGTCCCACATTTCTGAAGAAATTACTGTGTCATCAATATACGTTGCTGCATATTCTCGATGTGCTAACAGGATCTTTTCCATCAACCTTTGGAAGGAGGCCACAGCCCCGTGTAGACCAAAAGGCATATTATGTGAACTGGGAGAGGCCTCAAGGAGTTCTGAATGCTGTTTTTATTTTGTCCTCTGGGGCCATGGGAATCTGCCAGTATCCTTTTGTCAAATCTAGCATCAAGATGAACTTGGCTGCCCTGTCCTCTCCAGCATTTCTTTAATGTTTGGCACCAGGAAAGCATCAAACAATAAAATGGAGTTCACCTTCCTAAAATCTACACAGAGTCAGATGGCCCCATTGGGTTTCAGTACTACCACCAAGGGGCTTCTCCATGGGCTCTGTGATGCCTCGATGATGCCCCAAGTCAGAATTTGCTTTAATTCACATTGCACTGGTATATATAGGGCCTGTGGCAACCTCTGCCAGTGTTCCCTCACTGCTTGTCTGGGGCTAAATCTAATTTGGTGGCAAATTCCTTGTGCCTTGCCCGGCACTTCTATAAAGACATCTTTAAATTACCTAACCAACTGTTCCAGCTGTTCCCTCCCACCTCTGGGCACCTGAGTCCCAATTGTGGATACTGGGCAGTTTCTTCCTTGGGAGCCCGTAGTTTCTGGGGCCCACTCCTCTTCTACTACTCTGGGGTCCATCATGTAATTTTCACATTCCTCCCATTTCTTTAACAGATTCACATGATAAACCTGTTTAGTCTTGTGTGGCCCAGGCCAGTTTACTTCATTATTTGTGGGACCTACCCATCTCTGTATCCTGAAAGGACCCTGCCATTTGAAGGATATTTTACTGATGTGATCCAGTAACATTACTAGGACCAAATTACGCTTCTGGAATTCTCTCCTTCTGGTGCCCTGGTCATACCCCCATTTCTGAAAGGCTTGGCTCCTTTCTAAGTTATCTCAGGCAATCTGCCTTGCTTTCTCTAACTGCTCTGGCAACTCTATGACTTGTTGAGGGCCCCATTCATACATGGGCTCACTCTCCTTCCAGCCTTTGCATAGAATGTCAATTAGGCCTTGAGGTTTATGTTCTAAGTCAGCTTGAATGGAAAGCAACTCAAGGACACTTGGGGGACTTCTCAAATTGCAAACATAAAGCAGAGAAGACACAGTTCTCTTAGTGTCCCCTTGAATACTTTTTCTAATCATCACCTTTAATGTTCAATTAAACCTCTTAACTAGACTATCAGTCTGGGAGTGACATACTAACATCCTGAGGTGCTATATCTTAAAAGTCTTGAAAATCCCCTGGATTACTTGGGACATGAAGTTTGTACCTTGATCTGATAGTATCTCTTGAGGAATATCCACCCAAGTGATCCGCATAACAAGCTCTTCTGCTACCTTTGGGACCGTCAATACTTTCATGGGCACTGCATCAGGGTAGTGGGGTGCATAAGCGACCAACACTAGGATGAACTGATAGCTGGCAATGCTTTGGGGGAATGAGCTGATAACATCCATGGTCATGTCATGATTGCCAAAGGCTGTAACAGGGCTTGGGGGAGGGGAGGGCAGCATCCAGTCGGAATACCATTGGCAATCTGCACATGATCAGCAGAATTGTTCTACTTGTTTATGTATACCAATCTGCACATGATCAGCAGAATTGTTCTATTTATTTATGTATCCCCAGCCAGTACACTCGTAGCATGAGCCGCGCAATCATTTTATCTCATCCAGATGTCCACCCAGAGGTAGGGTGTGGGCTATTTATATCAAGGCCCGCTGGTATTGACCAGGTATTAAGGTTTGCTCCACCTCCTCCCTGGCTACCTTCCCTTTATCTATGCAATAAAGAATATGATCTCTTACCTCAAAGTGAGGATAACTTGTCAGTAGCTCCAGCTCCGCTACTCCTTCTCATGTAGCAATGATCTATGCATACACCTGTTGGAAAGTGGGTTCCACAGCTTGTACTTCCCTAAAGTTTTCCCCGATTATCTCCTCTAAGTCATTGTTGGGGTGGTTGATCATTTGGTCCGGAAACTCAGCCTCGTCACCGCAGAAGCCATCTTATAACCCCTCTACTCTCTCCATCCCAGTCTTGTCTCACCCTTTCTGGCCTCTAGCCTGATCCAGAACCTGGTAAAAGTATGACCAATCTAATGCCGATAGCATCAGACATGGGAGCATCTGGGCAAACCCCATTGACATTTCTTCAGATCTGTTCATGACAGCCGGTATTAGTCTTCAATGGGGATAGGTGAATGATTCTCCATGGATACATACCATACTTGTTTGTTTCCAGCTCACCCTCTTGAGGGTCAATTACTCTTTGTTGGACCATGGTTTGTGTGCAACTTGAATCAAGAAGGGCTGGGATAATCATGGAACTGAACCAGACTTGCACTATGGGTTTTGGGACCCTACTTGCTCTGTAAAGTCACCTGAAGCTATAGTCCATCTGTTTTTCATGATCCAGTTCTGGGCTTTTCCCTATTTCAGGCTTTCTTTTCCATGGTCATCATTCCTCCAGGCCTTTAGGGCACTGCCAGGAGATACGGCTGGATCCACCACACCTGGAACATATTTCCCATTCTGCTGGTAGTTTCCCAGATCAGATTATGTTCTCCAGTTTCTTTACCATAACTCCCAGTTTGGGGTTCTTCCCTTTTGCTTTGATTTTCTCTGCTGTTGAGGAAGCTTTGGTAAGTTGTAAGACTTGCTCCATGTCTCAAGGCATTCTAATGCTGCCCGACCCAAATCTGGATCTCTTTGTCCAGGTCTTCTAGGAACTGTTTGAGAGTAAATATCTCTATGACTTCCTGCACGGTTTTCCCATTGGGCTGGATCCAGCATTCTATCGTGTCTCTCAATATCTGAGCCAGGATCCTGGGTTGTTTCTCTTTTTGTTACTTAGAGGCATAACATTGTTGTCTGTAAAGCCCAGGGCATATTTCCAGCTGATACAAGATAGCCTTCTTCACTGCTGCATAATCATTGGCTTCTGCCTGGGAAAGTGCCCCGTAGGCTTCTGGGGAGTGGCATATCAGTAGAGGTCCTAACAAGGAGGCCCACCTGGCCAGATCCCATCCAGGTGCAATAGCAGCTCTCTCAAAAGCATCTAGGTAAGCCTCAACATCATCCTCCCCCGTCATCTTTGGGACTTTGAATTTATCTGAGGCACCCAATATGGCTGCATGTTGAGCCTTTATCTTTTCACTCAGCTCTTGTTGCCAGCTAAACATTAACATCCTCCCTTCAGCCTCCTGGGTCTTTATTTGGACCAATTCCTCCAGCTGTAGGTGTCAAGTAATTTTCTGTATCACCATCTGGTGGGCCTGCTGCCAGTCCTTCGGAGCAGCCATCCCTACATGGGTTGCAGCACTCGCCATTCCTGGCTTCCTTAGGTTGGGGTTTAGTCCTCATATTTTCCCAGTTCATTTAAAATTCCTGGCCAATGAACCATTGTGAGAGATTAGCCACACTTACAAAATAAAATTGCAATCTCTCCCTTTTTTATGGACTGGGTGATCACCTTTATTTCTCACCTGCCATCACATTGATGGGGAAAAAAACAGTACGGAGATAAACACAGTTCTGAGAGATGAGGTTGGTATGGTACATGTGGTTCAGAAGACTGATTCCTCTTCACAGGGCTCCACCATCCCTATACCCTGCCCTTACTACACCTGATGTTACAGCTTCATATTTGTTATGTCTCCCCTATGAAACTACCACCCTCCAAGTCCTTTGTTCCGTCTCTCACTCAGAACACATTTGTTTCTGGTTGCTTGCTCCATTCTTCCCTACATGGGCCCCAAGCAAACTGTCACTCCATTCACTCCCACACTTATCTAGCAGTATCGGAGTATGTGGGGTCACCTCTCCTGGCTCACCACCCCACTTGGTTTTGTCTCTTTCTTTTCTAGGTTTCCTCAAATAGACCCAATGTCCACTAGAATCAGACTCACCGGCTCAGCCCTGACCAGCTGTCTCCATTTCCTCATCTCTCTGGTTTAATAGGAAAGTCTGTCTTCAGGACTCTTCCTCCGGTCCCCTCTTTCAGGCTTATACCGTTGCCCTCCCGTGTTCCCACGGATCTACTTCCCAGCATTTTTCTTCTCTTTCTGGGAGCTGACTACCCATCCAGTTCCCCTTTAATACTGTCCATCCATCTGCTGCAGCCCCTGCAGCAGTTTTTTTCCTCGCTTTTCCTTTTGCCCTTGCAGCTCCTTTTTTGTTTTGTTATGTTTTGTTTTTTTTCCATTCAGGTCTCTCGCCTTTCTGGATCTCTCTCTCCCCCATCCAGGTCTCTGTTTCCTCTTGTCCCTGCTCTATGTCTGCCCCATCTTCCCTCTTTTCCCAGGATTATTGCTGAGGTAAGTCCCTCTTTTCTGTTCACTCCCTCGGAACTCCATGATGGGGCAAGGTTGGTACCCTGTCACATTTTCCCTCATCATTGTTGAGTATCTGCTTACTGTTCAATTCTTTATTTTATGTCTTGTCAGGTGAATTAACGTCTTGCTAAATACTGGTTATGTGCACTGACAACATGGAATCTTCACATAATGTGTCTGAATTTATTTTATTGGGACTTACTCAGGATCAGGAGTCAGAACAAATCTGTTTTCTTCTGTTTTCATTGTTCTATGCAGTTACTATAGTGGGAAACCTCCTCATCATTATCACTATCAAGAGCAGCCAGAGCCTTATTTCCCCCATGTATTTCTTTCTGAGCTACCTTTCATTTGTGGACATCTGCTACTCCACAGTTACAACTCCCAAAATGATTGCAGGCTTCTTTGTTGAGAGGAAAACCATCTCTTTTGCTGGTTGTATGACACAGCTCTTCTTCGGCCATTTCCTTGGCTGTACTGAGATATTCCTTCTCACAGTGATGGCTTATGATCGGTACATTGCTATTTGCAAACCACTTCATTACATGACCCTCATGACTGGGCATGTGTGTGGCTGGATGGTGTTGGGTTCCTGGACAGGGGGCTTTGTGCATTCCATTATACAGACTCTCCTGACCACTCAGCTCCCATTCTGTGGGCCTAATGAGATTGATCATTATCTCTGTGATGTGCATCCTTTGCTGAAACTGGCTTGTATTGATACCTACATTGTTGGCATCGTTGTTGTTGCTAATACTGGGATGATTTCCTTGACCTGTTTTGTTGTGTTAGTTATATCATATATTATCATCTTAGTCTCCATCAGAAGACGCACTTCTGAAGGGCGCCTCAAAGCTCTCTCTACTTGTGCCTCCCACATCACTGTAGTGGTTATATTTTTGGGGCCATGTATCTTCATGTACTTACGACCATCAACAACCTTCTCAGTGGATAAGACTGTCTCTGTGTTCTACACTGTCTTCACGCCTATGCTGAACCCACTGATTTATACGCTGAGAAATGAAGAGGTGAAAACTGCCATGAGAAAAGTGTGGATCAGACAAGTTGACTCAGAAGATAAATGAAAATTATATCTTGTAAAAATAGTACTTTTAGAAACTGAGGTAAACTAAATTTCACCAGATCTTTAGAGAAAAGAGATTTGCATGTTACTGGCTATTAGTTTTTCTGTGAAAATGTAACAAAAATTCCTATGAATTCTGCTACTGTGTACCTCCTTTTAATAGGAATGCTTGCAATATTTAAATCTGTAGGAAATGTAGAGACTTCTATATGCTTTGTTCTCTAAATTTGATTAATTTACTATCATTATTATTAGTATCATCATTACAATGGAGTAATACTAAGGCTGGAATTCCATTCTTTCCTGGCTACTTAAGTATACCATTTAGTCAGCTACTTTGTCTGCATAGCTGTCTATGTGCCAGAAATTACACTTATTTACAGATTGTTATTCTACTCATGGTCATGCTGCCTGGACTCTGTGCTTTCCAGCAAAGAACTCTTATTTCTATGCCACTGGCCAGCTATTTCACAAACCTTTGTCTGATTCTTCTTTTGAAGCTGGCCCCTGGGTGGTCACGAGGACATATGTGGGTTGAGGACGAAGAGCACAAGGCAAAGCTGTAAAGTGGATGCTGTCCTGAAAAAATGTGATCCCTGGATTCTAGATGGGGCCCTTGTTTTCCATGATGCTGAATGTTCCTCTCTCTTTGTCCTTTATGACTATTAAATGAAAAGAGGAGTATCTTAGCTTCAAAATCATAGCTTTTCTGATCCATAGCTAGGACTAGCATCCAAGATCAAAGATAATAAAAAGTCCTTTTTCAAAAATATAGGGAGGATGAAGAAGGCACCGGGAAACATGGGGCCCCTGCAAGATACACTGGACAATCTGGTGGTTGCGCCAGAGGAGAAGGCAGACCTCTTTAACAAATTCTTCACCTCCATTTTCTTGTGCAGGGACCGGGACTCCCTCACCATGATTCAAGACGGACTTGAGGGGAATGCCTCCAGACCTAAGGTTGAGGAGGACCAGGTTAGAGTGCTTCTGGAGGGGTTGGACATGTTCAAATCAGCAGGTCCAGATGCTCTCCACCCCAGGGTGTTGAGGGCGCTAGCAGGGGTTATTGCAGGGCCCTTGGCATGGCTTTACGAGTGCTCGTGGTGCTCGGGCCAGGTGCCAGATGACTGGAAAATAGCCAATGAGGTCCCCATCTTTAAAAAAGGGAGGAGGGAGGACCCGGGCAACTATAGGCCCGTCAGTCTTACCTCAATCCTGGGGAAACTCTTTGAGAAGATCATCAAGGAGCACATCTGTGATGGGCCAGCATCGGGGATGATGCTCAAGGGCAACCAGCATGGGTTCATTAGGGGCAGGTCCTGTCAGATCAACCTGATTGCCTTTTACGATCAGGTCACAAAAGCATTGGATGCAGGTGTCGCCGTGGATGTAGTCTTTCTGGACTTCAGCAAGGCCTTTGACACTGTCGACCACCCCATCCTCATTAAAAAACTAGGCGACTGTGGCATTGATGCCTACACGGTCAAATGTATTGCAAATTGGCTGAAGGGTTGTATTCAGAGCGTGGTGGTGGATGGGTCATATTCAACCTGGGGGGAAGTGGGCAGCGGAGTACCCCAGGGCTCGGTCCTTGGGCCCGCAATGTTCAATTTCTTTATCAGCGATTTGGGCAACGGGGTGAAAAGCAACCTCTTTAAATTTGCTGATGATACCAAAATTTGGGGTGAGGTGGACATGCTAGTAGGGAGGGACAGACTGCACCAAGACCTGGAAAGGTTGCATGGGTGGGCTAACAAAAACAGGATGCATTTCAAT
The DNA here is from genome assembly GCF_000455745.1 of Alligator sinensis. NCBI lineage: Eukaryota > Metazoa > Chordata > Crocodylia > Alligatoridae > Alligator > Alligator sinensis. The sequence continues at coordinate 741,859 of NW_005842683.1, read as the reverse complement.
ATGGACAAGTGCAGGGTGCTGCACTTGGGCAGTACTAACCAGCAGCACACTTATAAGATGGGAAACTCCCTTCTTGAGAGCACGGAGGCAGAAAGGGATCTTGGAGTCATTATTGACTCCAAGATGAACATGGGCCGCCAGTACGAGGTCACGGTCAGCAGGGCTAACCAGACCTTATCATGCATCCACAGGTGCATGTCAAGTAGGGCCAAGGAGATGATCCTCCCCCTCTATGTGACACTGGTCAGGCCACAGCTGGACTACTGTGTCTAGTTCTGGGCACCCCACTTCAAGAGGGATGTGGACAACATTGAGAGGGTCCAGAGGAGGGCCACCACATGATCCGGGGACAGCAGGTCAGACCCTACAATGAGAAGCTACAGGACACGAACCTATTCAGCCTTCACAAGAGAAGGCTGAGGGGGGACCTTGTGACCGTCTATAAACTCATTAGTGGGGACCAGAAGGGTGTGGGGGAGACCTTGTTTCCCCTAGCACCCCCTGGGATAACAAGGAATAACGGCCACAAGTTGTTGGAGAGTAGGTTTAGACTAGACGTCCGTAAGAAGAACTACTTCACAGTTAGGGCGGCTAGGATCTGGAACCAACTTCCAAGGGAAGTGGTGCTGGCTCCTACCCTGGGGGGCTTTAAGAAGCGGTTTGATGCCTACCTGGCTGGGGTCATTTGAGCCCAGTCTTCCTCCTGCCCAGGCAGGGGGTCGGACTTGAAGATCTACAAGATCCCTTCCAACCCTACTTCTATGATTCTATGATTCTATGATTCTATGAAAATGAGTGCAAGAGAAGTGGCTAATTCTGCGCCCACCCCTGCTCCGGGCAGCGTTTGCTGCTGCTGCCAGCCAGGAGCTCCCGCCACAGTAGGCTGTGGTGAGGCTGCCACCACCACCTCTGTGCTACCCAGTGCAAGAACTCCTTGTGGGAAGCAGCAGCAAATGCTGCCTGGGAAGCCCAGAGCTGGCACGGGGCCCAGGTTGGCAGCAGGGGCAGGTTACAAGCTGGTGCTGACTTGTGGGAAAAGCAACCCCTAGTGCGCCCTGTGGCCAGTGCCCCATGCTGCAGCCACTTGCAGTCCACATGGGGCTGCCTGTGCCTGCTGAGGACAGCCCCGCACAGGATACGAGCGGCTGCAGCAGGGAACACAGGCCACGAGGTGGGGGAGGGCCGCTTTTCCCCGCGCTCCGCACTAGCTCCTTTCCTGCTGGTGAGCAGGGGGTCAGGGCTGCATGCTGCCCCCCACCTGTACAACGGGGTTGGTGGGGGAGCACTGGGAGTGAGCAGGCACAGGAGAGCAGGACCCACACTGGTGTCTCAGGGCCAGTGCCAGCAAGGCCCAGAGCAAGGTGGCAGGGGTACAGGATACCAGGTGCTAGGGCTCTATGGAGCCTGGCCAGCTCCCCCCTCTCCCTGCTGGTGCAGCCCAGCCTGGCTACACAGACCAGTGCCATCCTGCACCCCGCTCTGGGCCCCACTGGTGCTGGCCCTGAGACATTGGTCCCAAAACATTGGGTAGACAGCTGGGAACAGCTAACTAACAGCTGGGTAGGCATGCAGTGAGTAGTAAGTAGGGAGGGAGAGAAAAGGGGTGAAGACTGGTAGAGGACCCAGGGTGAGAGAGTGTGGGGAAGGGGTGATGGGGGGGGCAAGTTTGGACATAGGGAAGATAAAGGGGGTACAGTTAGAAAGGGAACAGGTGGGTGGGGACCTGCCAGTCTACTGCCCCCTCTGCCCCCTCCACTGCCAGTTGGAGGAGATGTTCTGTGAATCATTCACTTGCCACCCCAATAACTTTCTTTGCTCTCCATTGGCCCTCTAACTCAAGATCACTGCCCTTCCACACTGATCAGGCCAAGAGTAGTGAAGGTACCAATGGGAGGGGAGTGGGGGCCAATCACAGGATGGAAGGAGTATCTGGGGCAAATGTTGGGCATCAGGGTAGTATGGGAGTTGGAAGGGGTGATCCATGTGTTGGGGGGGGGGCGCTATTTCCCTTCTTTCTCCCCTTCCTATACTCTAGCCAGAGAACTGATGAGCAGGGCAGGCATGGAGCAGACTTGCAGCCCCTAGCCACACTTCTGCTTACTAGCCCTCTAGCAGCAGGTCTGAGCAGTACACATTAGATAGGGTTGTAACAGAGTTAGATCAGGCTCTCTTACGGCCTGGTCTCTGTCCAGTTGGGCTTATTCTTCAAACTGTTGCAACAAGGGAAGTTCAGCATCATTGAACCATTCAACCCAAACTTCTGATTGGCCTAGCCATGATACACGGATGTGATTCAAGGTGACTGGAGAATTCACTCTGAACTCCTGATTGGATGCGCTGTTATTTGGGGGCATGCCCCCCTGAAGGGATAAAAGAAGGGGTATGCTGCAGCAACAGGGGGGAGAAGCATGGGCATTGATGAGCTGGGGTAAGCTGACCCACCAGGGTGGTCAAATGAGCCTCAGAAGAGCCTGAAATCAGTGGGACAAAGCCAGAGAAGGAATGGGATGGCAGACATCAAGGCAGTGCTCTGATGGACAGCAGGTTTTGGGAGACAGAGCAAGACGATATCTGTCAAGTCTGGATGGGGCTGTCAGCTGTAACATTCATTGTGGTGAGTTGTACAATGTCAGTACAAGCAACATAGGGTCAAACTTATCTAGGAACTGACCTGAGGGCTGAGTGTAAGGGGTTCTCACTGAACCCCCCTCCCCCCGAGAGACTGCTTCCAAATTTCCACAGGAAGAGGCTTTTGGGGGTTTCACAATGCTGTAGTATAATAGTTATTACTATATAATAGTTATCAGTATCTTTGTTGATGTATATAGTGATCCTTATAGTCTTATCTAACTCCCCTTTTCTCCCTATGCAAATAAATTGTAGATAGTTAAGTACTGAGTGTTGCATGATCAAAGGTTTTGAGGCTCCAGGTGCCCTTCTGTAGGCAGGCTTTCCACACTCTAGGAAGGGGGGCTTCAAGGCAGGGACCCCAGGGATTCATAATTGGGTGCAGCTGGCAGGTATCTCTACCACCTGGGTTACAGGGTACTAACTCCAAACATGTGAATGATCACTAGCACTAGTTAACTTTAACACAGACTAACATTCCTTAGAATTAGCACCTACTGACCCTAATGTGTAATCTCACTCACAGGTACCTTTCTATATATTTAGGTTATTTTGAGAGTCACAGAAGGGCTCTTGGTTAGAACCACCAGTTTAACACCATAGGCGGCAGAAGGGAGGAGGAGGCTAACAGGGCTCAGTCCCCCCGCCCCAACACAAGCAGCAGGTAGGGCCCCAGGGCAGCCTGGCCACAAACTGCTGCAGCAGATGGGGAGGGATGCACAAACACACATACCCTGCACAGGCAGGATATCAGCCAACTGAGCAGGCAAGTTAGTTTTTTTATGTTTACATTACCTGGGTTTTGAGGGGGGTGGGGCAGATCGAGACCCACACAGTACAGGAGTCAGTGAGGTAGGGGCAGGGGCCAATCATTCACCCCCATCTTGCTCCCTGCTGCACTGTGGGGATTGCCTCATTACGCAGCCCAGCTGAGGCCCCATTCTCAGGGCTGGGCTGGGTCATAGGGCAGTTGGAGCCCAGCAGGCAACGGGGGAACATGGCCCCCTGATCTTTGCACAGGACATGGGTTCGATGCAGCTGCAAGCTGCACTCTGCCTGCTCAATGCCTCACTGCTGCCTTTTAAAGTGATGCGGTGTGGTGTGGTGCCATGTGAGTCCTGCTGCTGAGTGGTCCGGGCAGCGAGGCACATGGTTCCGCGTTACACTGCTTTCAAGGGCAGCAGTGAGGCAAGGAGCAGACAGAGGACAGCTCACAGGTGCAGCCCACCCATGCCCTGTGCAAACAAAAGGGGACTACATGCCCCTCTCGGGTGCCTGGCATCATGCCATGCCTGCATACCAGGCTGTTCCTGGCTTTTCCTGGGGATGATGTGGGATGGGTGCAGGGGTCCCATGGGTTCCATCCCCCCCCATCTCACTGGTGCAACCTAGGCTGTCCCACTTCCCCCGCCCCCCCCAACAGTGTGTTGCCAGGGCAGGGCCGGGGCCGGGGCCGGGGCCGGGGCCAGGGCCAGTGCAGGAAGGCAGCCAGGGCCAGTGCAGGGCTGCGGGGTTAGGGGAGCATTTTCACAGGGGCTGCCAGTGCTGGGCAATGACTCTGGGTGTGAGGGAATGGACAGGCACAGCACAGTAAGCTCTGGTACTGATCCCGGGCCTGGCTCTGTTCCAATCCCTGCCCAGTCCCAGCCCCACTCCCTCACCCCCCCCCTCCCATGCCCTTTCCCTTCCCCCACAGAATTTCCAGTGGTGGGGCTACATGTGCACATGCATGCATGTGCTCAGCACCCCCCGCCCCACCTTTTTTCCCCCTTATGCCTATGTTTAACACAGTCTTTCTGGTTTCCCCTTGAAGCCAGCCAAGGCAAAACTTCTAGTTTTAGAGAAACGGTCTTCTTAAATGCTGAGATGAGGAGTTATGGGCCTTGAATCTTCTGTCTCCATGCCTTCCATTCCACTCCACCAATCCCCTGCCCCTCCCTGTCAACTAGCTTGTGGCTCAGCTGCAGAGAGGAATTGATCTTCTTTAAGAGCACAGAATACACCCAAAGTTACATGCAGTTTAACAGGTAACCTTCTTTAACAGAACAGTATTAACTGGTAATTTTCATTACAGCAGGAAGAGTCCATATGTCTCTGGATGCCTAGGCCAAATCTCAGGAAAAGATTCAGTCATCCAGATGGCTAGGCTGTCTTTCTCCAACACTTTTCTGCTCCCCATCTCTGCTGGCAACACTCCTACTAACGCAGCCTAGTATGCCGTTACCCTTCTTGGTATCAAGGGCACACTGTTGGATCATATTCAGCCTATTGTTCATTATGGGTGGGTGGGCTGGAGGCCAGAGAAGGTAACAGGGACAGTGGATGATATGCTGGAAATCTGGGTGGGCTTGGGGAATCATTGGATTGGGTGCCTCTGAGCTGGGGCAGCCCCCAGCCCACAAGCAGACCACCTGGATGAACCTGAGGAGAACCGCTGTTGCAGAGAGACGGACCACCCCACCACCACCTGGAACTCAGGGGCTGCTTGGCCTGCCAGCAGCTGACCCCCAAGCTGTTCGAGAGGAGGGCAGGCTCTGTGGAAAAGAGAAAAAAATGAAAGGAAAGAAAGGATTGGGCCCCTAACCTTTTCTGCCTTCAGCCCACCTCTCCTGCATATGCGCAAAAGTGTTATGCAATTAAATTGCCAAAATGGGCAATATTCATCACGTGTACAATTCCCTTACATGGCCTTTTTGGACATCTAAATGACAAGTCACCACTTATGCACAGGTTGGCATTCTAATCCTGAGGAGACAGCCCTACACTTTTGGATGACTGTGTGCAATCACAATGTCTTAAGAGACTGGATATGTGCAGAAGTAGACAAGGCCCATATGTGTTATCCTTGCGGGAATGCAGCAGGCATAGATGCCCAAAAATGGAGTCAGCTAGTTTGACCTGTAATGTGTAACTACCAGACAGACTCAGGATTAGGAAAAGATTATCTGTGTCCCCCTCTTAGCAGCTGGGAGTCCATGGTTTTAGGCCCCTTTCATTCAAGAGGGGTTTGAACCTGAGTATCAGGTGGTACACACGTGGGTGTCCAGGTACACCCTGGGAAGAGGTGCCAGTACATCACTATAACCACAGATCACCCATTAATTAGCCCAGGGGTGGGCAATTATTTTGGGTGGAAGGCTGCTTACTGACTTTTGGCAAGCCATTGAGGGCCACACAGCAGGCAGCCAGGAGCAGATAAATATTAATTTTCTAAAATGTTTAGGGGTCCCTCGGGCCAGATAGAATGGCCTGGCGGGCTGCACTTTGCCCACCCCTGCTCTAGTACTTGTGTCTCCCTGTTAAGAAGAGGAGGCCAAACAGTGTGCTAGCCTTGGCTTGGTCTGGTTGTTGATGTGGAGGTATGTTCCATAGGAGCAGGACTGATGTGTCTCAATTATGTGAGTGTCCTGGGTGCAAAATTTGATTTTGTCACTGGATGCTCTTGAAATAATGGGAAAGAGAAGCCTACCTTTTTGGCTTTCCTCTACTTAAGGTTCTTCCACTTTGGAATTCACAAGGCAACACAAAAAGTCAAGCCACAGAGTCTGTGGCACTGCGTAACAAGGTCACATTATTAGGTGATGGTATTGTGACATTGCAGCAGCTTGATGAGGTACCATCACTGATTACCCCAACATAAATATAATACATCAGTAGTCTCCACCCTCTCTGCCTATTTCTCTTCCTTCTCCCATCTCAAGTTTGGACCATTCTCAAAGTCCTCAGAACCCTGGGAACAGCTCCCTCCCACCTTCCAGAGCCCAGATCTGACCCCCAGTGCCTCCTGTGAGCCCAGAGCTACCCTTGGGGCCCCCTACAAGCCTGTGACTGACCCAAGTGCCCTTTACAAGCCTGGGGCTAGCACCTGGGTGAGCCAGGAGCTCCTTCTGGATGCTACAAGGGGGAAGAGCAGGGGAGTATCATTTCTGGTCTAGGCTGCTCCTGTCAGGCTCAATTTACTCTCAACCCAAGTGAACAGATAGACATGCCCCTGGGAGCAATTTAATGTCCCTGAATTTGCTGTATAGTGAATTCACGTGCATTAATTGCACATGTAAATGTGCCCCCTGTATACTATTCAACCCTGTCTGCTGTTTTTATGGCACTCCCTCATTGCCTTTAACCCTCTCATATTAGATTTTGTCTTATATAAGAACCCCTATGCCTAAGCACTTAGCTTCATTGTGTAACCAAGGTCCACACCCTTGAGTTTTGTTCTCTTCTGATTTTAATTTTCCTCGGTGAATCAGTTGTGTCTGTAGCTCCAATGATTTCTTGCTGTCAAGTAACTCCAGAGCAGTGCTACCTTGTGTTCTGACTGAAAGGAATGCTAGTAAGATTTAAGATGTAACGATCAGTGGCACATTAAGGGTTAGTATTCTCTCCACCACCCATCAGCCTCCTCTATCCTTCAAATTGCATCACTACTCCCAGCCATCTCCTGGTTTGTGCCCCTGTCTTTACACTGGCTTCTCCACCCCTGGATTACCACCCTGCTCTTTTGATCAGACCAAGAGTGGTGGCAGTGGCAGTGATGGTGGGTAGGGGGAGTGTTTCTCCCTTCCTGACTCCCTGAATCCTGCACAGCCCCCAAGCATAGTGTCCCACTCTGTACTGGGCCCTGCAGATGCAGCTTCTCGCCCCTACCTCCTCTTCCATAGCGGGGAGCTGCTATGCAGCCAAGGGGCCTGACAGGCATTAGATAATAGTATTATGCACTTCAGGGAACCCAGGAGCAGGCAGGGAGGGGCTTCCCCCACACTGGTGCTGCTACCACCACTCTTGGGCTTAGCAGGGAAGCAGGGCAGCATATTTCTATATGAGGGTGGAGGGGCTGATGGAGGGTGGAAGGAGAAATCAGGACAATTTCAAAGGCAATTGGGGGTGCAACCTGGGGGTGGGGGCAGTGATCCTATGAGTTTTGAGCTTCCCTGAGCTCCTATGATCTCCTCTCCTACCCACCTTTCCAGTCCTCATGCCACCCTCCACTTCTGCCTCCCTCCCCTTTCCCCATACACCCCTCCTCTCAGATCCCCTTCACCTCTTTCCCCTCCCTCCCCCCCCCCCCCCCCCCCCCAGTCATCCCTTCCTCACTTACCTGCTGTCCTATCAGGCCAGGTCCATTGAGTCCTGGATGATAGCTACTACACTGAGGGGTAGTGCCTCCTGGGATACTGGAGGACGATAAATTGGTGGTTTTATCTCAGGTGACCAGCCAGTAGTTTATTTTACTCATGCGGAGTAGCATGGCTCCACGATAATCTTCATTTGAAGTGGCATAACTTTGATATGCCTAGAAGGCACTTAGCAGTTGTTAACAAGCCTTAATGTTTGATTATTCAAATTGTAAGTGCTCTTAACATGGAATAATTGTAACATGTAATCTCACCTTCACACAGCTACTAGAAGTAAGAGAGTTCCACATGTAGAAAGCATTTGGATGCCTAAAATGAGGACTAGGATCTGACCCCTGACTTGATCAAAAGACTATAAAGCAAGGAAACCTTACTCCATCTCTGGGCAATCTCTTATAATCCACCCTTCTCATCATTAAAGATTTGCATTGTTTACTCTTCCAAACTTGCTGATATTCCTGACCATTCATTGGATCTTTCTATGTTTACATCTACTGGAGGTATACACCTGCATGTATGAGGGAATTGTGCGCTCTACCAACAGTAGGGATGGAGTCCTACATGTTTAAAAAAAACAAAAAAAAAACTTTAGAGCACCTCTGCATCTGAATGGTGAAACTGCTGTTTTCTATGACCCCCATCTTATGAGTCTTAATCATTGTCAGGCCATTTCCTTTACAGTTAGGAGATCAAAAACAGTGATTAGAGAAGGGAAGCAGAGCATTGATGTTGGCAGATGTTATAAAATTGCACAGTGTTTACAAGTATGGACACTGTGACCTGTTAGTCACCCTGAAAAACATGAGGATGGTACTGCTCTGAGGCCTAGGCAGGGACCAGGAAATTCATGGTGCCTATGTAACAAATTACTGACCTTACAGGGAAGATCAGAGTGAGTGATTGGGGGATACTGCCTGCACTTCTGGAGGAAATTTATTCTGTCCCATAAATATCTAGTTCAGCCCCTCAGGAAAGAAAGATAAGGGTTTGAAGAGATGGCTTCTTGACTGATGGGACAGGGTTATTTTCTCTCCATACTTCTAATCCTTCATTTTGAATCAGGCTGGATGAATGGACTGCAAGGTGGATAGAAAACTGGCTGAAGCATTGCACTCAGAGGGTAGTAATCAATGGCTCAATATCTAGTTAGTAGCCAGTATCAATTGGAGTGTCCCAGGGGTCAGTCCTGGGCCTGGTTTTGTTCAATATCTTCATCAACAACCTGGAAGATGGCATAGAGTGTATATACAGCAGGTTTGCTGATGACCACAAGCTGCGGGGGAGTAGTAGCTATGCTGGAGGGTAGGGCTAGAAATCTGAGCTCAGGGGTCAGCTGTTGCCAGGCTGAGAAGCCCCTGAGTTCCAGGTGGTGTGGGGGGTCCTTCTCTCTGCAGCAGCAATGCTCCTCAGGTTCATCCAGGTGGGCTTCTTGTGGGCTGGGGGGCTGCCCCAGCTCAGAGGCACCCAATCCAATGATTCCAAAAGCCCACCCAGATTTCCAGCATGCCATGCACTTTCCCTGCCACCTTCTCTGGCCTCCAGCCCACCCACCCATAATGAACAATAGGCTGAATATGAGCCAACAGTGTGCCCTTGATCCTAAGAAGGGTAAAGGCATACTAGACTGCATTGGTAGGAGGGTTGCCAGCAGGTCAAGGGAAGTGACTATTCCTTTTATTCAGCACTGGTGAGGCCCCATCTAGAGTACTGTGTTGAGGCTTGGGCCCACACTACAGAAAGGATGTGGACAAATTGGAGAGAGTCCAGCGAAGGGCAAAAAAAAAAAAATGGTGAGGGGGCTGGGGGACATGAGTTCTGAGGAGAGGCTGCAGAAACCTTTGGTTATTTAATCTAGAGAGGAGATGACTGAGGGGATTTAATAATAGCTTTCAACTACCTGAAGAGGGGTTCAAAAGAGGATAGAGCTAGACTGTTCTCAGTGGTGGCAGATGACTGAAAAAGAGCAGTGGTCTCAAGTTGCAGCAAGGGAAATTTAGGTTAGATATTAGGAGAATTTTCTCACTAGGAAGGTAGTAGTTATCCAGAGAGGTGGGATCAGTTACCCAGAGAGGTTGTGGAATCTCCATCCTTGGAGGTTTTTAAGACCCAACTAGACAAAGCTTTGGCTGGGAAGATCTAGTTGGGGATGGTCCTGCTTTGAGCAGGGGGTTGGACTAGATGACTTCCTGAGATCCCTTTCAACCCTAATTTTCTATGATTCTATGATTTTTTCTATTTATTGTCTGAGGGTGGCTAATGACTCCCCCTTCCCACCCCAAACTACTACTTCTCATCTCTATACATCTCTCTTTTTGCTTTTCCTTTCTCTGTCTTTGACCTTGTTTACTGCTGATGTTGGCCCCTAGACTTACCCTTTCTCCATAGCACTCTCTGTTCCAGTCCTCCCCCATGGTTGCTGGAACTGTGCCTACTTCTCATGCTCCAATGGACTGTGTAAGATGGGGGTCCCAAGCAAGTGTTGACATGGGGAACCTCTGACAAATTGGCCATCTAATCATCACTTATTGTGTATTTAATAAAGTACATGATGAATTCTTATCTTGAGGTAAACCTCCAAGTGAGAGAATTTACTACATCCCTTGACAATATGTTCCAATTCACCCTCATCCGAGGAGCAGTATATCCTATTGATAGTGGGTCTGGAGTTCTAAAAGCCAGCTTCAGAACAAGCTAGAGTAGTGCAGGAACTTGAATGGGGGAAACAACAATCCTTGTCATGTGAGTGCTAATCATGGTCAGGCCATTTCCTTTCTAGTTAGGACATCAAAACCAGTGATGATAAAAAATGAAGCTGAGTGCAAACTGTTATAAAACCAGCACATGTCAGAAGTCCAGCCACTTTGATTTTGGTGTTTCACCCTTCACAAGATGAAGAAGGCACTTTTTTAATGGGTGCTGCCAGGGACTGACTGAGAAATTCATAATATCCATGTTGTTTGGAGGTTTTCCACAGGGCCCTCTAGAGGGGGAAGGTAAGGATTCATTGGATGTATTCTTTACAGTTGTCTTGAAACTTCCAACTTTTGGTCTATTCCTCCTACTGTCCAAGCATGATTGACAGCACCTTCTCTGCCCCACCTACACCAACTGCTGATGCTCATCTCTTTTCCCTTTCCTCTCTCCCTCACTATGACCTTCCGCCTCTCGTATTGTTTAAGCTGGTACGTTCTACATATCTGTTTCTACACCACACATGCCTCCGTGCCTGTTGTTTCCCTGGGTGTATTTCATACTCTTTGGCATCTGACCATTTGTTGTTATGATGCTGGAAAGGGGGAGGAATTCCCAGGGAAACAATGAACTGGGGATGTCACACTCACTAGCCTTCCCCAATCTCTGTCTCCTCTCAACTGACAGGTGTGTTTGAGAGAAGTGGAAGAAGAGTAATTGGCATCCCACACAGGATTCATCATGTCTGAGTCCAATACACAGACCAACCTTTATCCAACAACAGACTATGAGGAGTATCCCCAGATAGATTATACCACTTTACTGATCATTGACAGTATCACTGTGTTCATCTGCCTGTTGGGGCTTGTGGGGAATGGAACTGTCCTCTGGTTCCTTGGCTTCTGTATCAAGAGGAATCCCTTCACAACCTACATCATGAATTTGGCCATTGCTGATTTTGGCTATCTTCTATGTACAACTCTCTTCTTATTTTTTGAAAACATGTATATCTTCCTGTTTAATTTAAACATCATTCGTTTAATTGAGTTATTTAACATGCTGGTTCTCTTCACGTACAGTATCAGCCTGTATCTCTTGACAGCCATCAGTACTGAGAGGTGCCTATCCATTCTGTACCCCATCTGGTATCAATGCCACCGTCCAAAGCACTTGTCTGCCATTGTGTGTACCCTGCTTTGGACTCTTGCTTGTCTGATGGCTGGGCTGGCATCTCCCTTTTGCTTTCTGTACTCCTTTGAAACCTGCATCAAGATGCTCACACCCCTCTCTGCTACGAATTTACTGGTTTTCTCCCCCATCATGGTCCTATCCAGCATCATACTGTTCATCAAGATCCGACATAGCTCTCAGCAACAGCAGCCAAGAAAGCTCTATCTTGTTATCGTGCTGACTGTCCTCTTCTTTGTCTTCTTTGCTGTTCCCCTCAGTACTGTGACCTTTTCCCAGAATTACACTTATGATCCTTTTCTTATTGATTTCAGTTTCCTGTTAGCTTCTGGAAACAGCAGCATCAACCCCTTTATTTACTTCCTAGTTGGAAGCTACAGGAAGCGGAGGTTCAGGGACTCTGTCAAGGTTGCATTCAGGACAGTGTTTGAAGAGAAGGTGGATCCAAGAGATAACACAGAGACTGCCAGGGCAGACACAATGGTGACAGGTATTTAATAGGGCTGTGCAAAATACCATCATTTTGTTTTGATATCTGTTTCACCGTTTTGAAGGGACAGTGTTTCATTTTGTCATTTCATGTAATTTCAAAGCACTGTCCCATTTTGTTTCATCAAAACCATTTTGATGATTTTTGACGTTTAGCCCATAGGCTATAATGAGGAATCATGAAAATGCCTAAAACTTTGTCATTTCGTGTCTGATTTGGATGAAAATTGCATGGATGGTACCCCCTTCTGAGGGCATGAAGCCTTCAACTTGTCAAGCAGATAGGTACAGAGATTTCTGTGAAACTGCACCTCAAATTGGTCAAACCAAAAGTCCTGACACTTGCCAGCAGCTGCAGCTTCCTCTCATCTGGCAGGCAGATCTCAGGGCTCACACCCCTGGGAGGGCTGCAGGGCTGTGCCAGAATCCTCCCCTCAGAAAGGAGGCTGCTGCTGCCGCCTGTGGCTGGCACTGGGCACAGCCTGTGCCCACCACTGGAGAAGATTGCTGCTGCCTCCTGCGCCTCCTCTCATCCAGCCCAAATCCAAGGGCTCGCACCCCCAGGAGGAGTCTGATACAGCCCAGAAGCCCTATAAGGGGTGCAAGCCCCTGGATCTGCTATCTTCTCCAGTGTTGGACACAGCCTGTGCCCAGCGCCATCCCAGGTGGGACAAGCAGCCTGAGCCTCCTCTCATCGGGGCACAGATCCAGGGGCTCGCACCCCCAGGAGGGCTCCTGGGCTGTGCAGGACTCCTCCCAGGGGTGCAATCCCCCAGATCTGCACTGGATGATTGGAGGATGAAGTTGCTTTCTGGTTGTGGATCCCCCGCCCAGTGCTGGGGATGTTTGCTGCTGTCACCAGTACCAGGCAGTCGCAGCAGCCTCCTGTCATCCAGTGTGTGGATCTGGGGGTTCGCACCCCCAGGAGAAGTCCAGCACAACCCCACAGCCCTCACAGGAGTGGAAGCTGCCAGATCTGCATGCCCAATGGAAGGAGGCTGCCACTGCTGCTTGGGACCGGAGCTGAAGCCAAGTAAGACCGTCTTTGAAACTCATAATGTTTCAAATCTTTTGAAACTTTTTGAGTGCTCTTGTTTTGCTTCAATGCTGTCTCAAAGCCTTTTGTTTCATTTCAATTTCACTGTTTCAAGCTTGAAACGCATTGAAACATCTTCAAAAGAAACACCCAGCAAAATTTTGCACAGCCCTAGTATTTAAATCCATATAGCCACCAGTCTGGGAGGTCTTACTTTAGGAACTAGTGATTTTTTACAGCATAGGATCAAGGAAATAAGAGATACAGCTTTTCACATAGTGCACTGCTTCATGGTCTGCCTAGTGTTAAAAGACTCTCGCACAGATTGGGTGCAACCCTGTTATCTCCTGAAACATAGGGAGAAATACCACTGACTCAAAGAAAAACAGGCTCTGGCTCATGATATTCACTTTCCCTTGTACATCAACAAATAGTATCCTGCAAATATGCAGACATTTCTTTTTAGATGCTCAGTCTGAGGTGAATTACCTATACCCACTTGCTATCTGCTTAGTGCCTGTGTTGTGGTCTTCTCTGAAAATATTTTTGAGAATCATTTATCACTGCATTCAATATGTTTTGCATGTACTCTAGCATAATGTTGCATGCTTAATTTTCCCTGCTTTAATAGTAAGCTGTTACATACTAAAGAAAAATGGGTTAATCTTTTTGAGGATGAAACTTGGGAGCAAAGTAGGGTAAAGAATACAATGGACCATCATGTTTCATGGCCCCATCAGCTGATGGTATTGTGTCATCCCTGGTTCCCAAAGAGAAATTAAAGTCACAGGGTGAAAAACTGGCTTAAAAAGCAGAGTCCGGGATATATTAGAGAAGGGAAAAGGGAGATGGAGAGCACAAAAGTGTTGGAGAAAGACAGCCTAGCCATCTGGATAACTGAATCTTTTCCTGAGATTTGGCCTAGGCATCCAGAAACATACGGACTCTTCCTGCTGTAATGAAAATTACCAATAAATACTGCTCTGTTAAAGAAAGGCTACCTGCTTCACTGCATGTGACTTTGGGTGTATTCGGTGCCCTTAAAGAAGATCAATTCCTCCCTGTGGCTGAGCCACAAGCTAGTTGACAGGGAGGGGTGGCGGGGTTGGTGGAGTAGAATGGAAGGCATGGAGGCAGAGGATTCAAGGCCCATAACTCTTTGTCTCACATTTTAAGAAAACTGTTTCTCTAAATCTAGAAGTTTTGCTTTGGCTGGCCTTAAGGGGAAACCAGAAAGGCTATGTTAAACATAGGTGTGGGGGGTAGAGGGAAAGGTGTGGGGGGCTGAGCGCATGCATGCTTGTCCACATGTGCCCCCCGCCCGGAAATTATGTCGGGGAAGGGCATGGGGGGGAGCAGAGCGGGGCGGGGACCAGACAGGGATTGGAACAGAGCCAGACCCGGGATTGGTACTAGGGCCCACTGTGCCTGTCCCTTCCTCCATCCCCGGAGTCATTGCCCAGCACCGGAGGCCCCTGCAAAACCGCACCCACACCCAGCCCTGCAATGTCCCTGGCTGCCTCCCCACACTGCCCTCAGCCCCGGCCTCAGCCCCGGCCTTGGCCCTGGCCCCAGCCTCACAACACTTGGGGGAGCTCAGAAGAGGGCCATCGTACGCTGCACCAGTGGGACGGGGGGAACGGAGACCACAGGACCCCTGAGCACACTCTGCATCATCCCCAAGAAGTTCCTGGTGAAGCCTGGCAGCTTCTCCAGAAGCCATGGCACCAGGTACCTGAGGGGGGCACGTGGCCCCCTTTTGTTTGCACAAGGCAAGGGTGGGATGCAGCTGCAAGCTGTGCTCTGCCTGCTCCTTGCCTCACCACTGCCTTTGAAAGCAGTGCAATTCAGCACCATGTCCCTCACTGCCCAGACCACTTAGCAGCAGGACTCACATTGTTCCACACCGCGCTGCATCACTTTCAAAGGCAGCCATGCCCTGTACAAAGATTGGGGGGGCATTTGCCCCCCTTGGCTGCTTGGCTCCGATTGCCCCATGATCCATCCCATCCCTATGAATGAGGCCCCAGCTGGGCTGGGTAATGAGGCAATGCCCACAGTGCAGCAGGGAGTGAGACAGAGGTGAATGATTCACTACTGCCCCAACCCCACTGCCTCCTGCATTGTGGGGGTCTTGATCTGCCCACCCCGCCCCCCGCCACCAAACCCAGGTAATGTAAGCATAAAGAAACTAACCTGCCTGCTCAGCTGGTTGTGATCCTGGCTGTGCAGGGTATGTCTGTTTGCGCACTCCTCCCCATCTGCTGCAGCAGCCTGCAGCCAGGGAGTCCTGGAGCCCTACCTGCTGCTTCTGTTTGGCAGGGGGTGAACCCAGTTAGCTCCCCCCCACCTTCTGCCACCTATACTGTTAAACTGGTGGTTCTAACCAAGAGCCCTTCTGTGACTCTCAAAATAACCTAAATATATAGAAAGGTACCTGTGAGTGAGATTACACATTAGGGTCAGTAGGTGCTAATTCTAAGGAATGTTAGTCTGTGTTAAAGTTAACTAGTGCTAGTGATCATTCACGTTTGGAGTTAATACCCTGTAACCCAGGTGGTGGAGCTACCTGCCAACTGCACCCAATTATGGATCCCTGGGGTCCCTGCCTTGAAGCTCCCTTTCTAGGGTGTAGAAAGGCTCCCTACAGGACACCTGGAGCCTCAAAACTTTTGATCATGCAACAGTCAATACTTAACTATATACAATTTATTTGCATAGAGAGAAAAGGGGAGTTAGATAAGACCATAAGGATCAATATATACACCAACACAGATACTGATAATTATTATATAACAATAACAATTATACATATACTACAGCATTGTGACACCCCAAAGGGACTCTTCTTTTGGAAATTTGGGAGCAGTCTCTTGCGGGGGGGGGGGGGGGGG
>NW_005842683.1:719697-725767 GCF_000455745.1 Alligator sinensis | reverse complement strand
GCGTTATCCTTGGGTCATTAAGAACCCCTTACACTTGGCCCTTAGGTCATTTCCTACATGAGTTTCACCCCATGTTTCTTGAAGTGACATTGTACACCTCACCACAGTGAATGTTACAGCTGACAGCCCCATCCAGACTTGACAAGCAAAGTCTTACTGTGTCTCTCAAAACCTGCTGTCCATCAGAGTAGTGCTCGATCTCTACCATCCCAGTCCTGCTCCATCCTTGTCCCACTGATTTCAGGCTCTTCTGAGGCTCATTTGACCACCCTGGTGGGTCAGCTTACCCCAGCTCTTCAATACCGATTTGCTTCTCCCCCCTGTGACTGCAGCACGCCCCTTCTTTTATCCCTTCAGGGGGGCATGCATCTGGATAGCAGCTCATCCAATCAGGAGTTCAGAGTGAATTCTCCAATCACTTTGAGCCACCTCCCTGGATCATGGCTAGGCCAATCAGAAGTTTGGGTTGAATGGGTCAATGATGCTGAACTTCCCTTGTTGCAACAGTTTGAAGAATAAGCCCAACTGGACAGAGACCAGGCCGTAAGAGATCCTGATCTAACTCTGTTGCAACCCTATCTAATGTGTACTGCTCAGACCTGCTGCTAGAGGGCTAGTAAGCAGAAGTGTGGCTAGGGGCTGCAA
Source organism: Alligator sinensis (assembly GCF_000455745.1). Classification (NCBI taxonomy): domain Eukaryota; kingdom Metazoa; phylum Chordata; order Crocodylia; family Alligatoridae; genus Alligator; species Alligator sinensis. Next base: position 725,122 of record NW_005842683.1, on the reverse strand, counting down.
GTCTGCTCCATGCCTGCCCTGCTCATCAGTTCTCTAGCTACAGTATAGGGTGGGGAGAAAGAAGGGGAATAGGTTTCCCCAACACCACATGGATCACCCCCTCGACCTCCCATACTAACCTGGTGTCCACCATTTGCCCCTGGATACTCCTTCCACGCTGTGATTGGCCCTTCCATCAGATCACTGTCCTTCCACCCCAAACAGCAAGAGAACAGCAGCAGTGGCAGCAGCTGTGGGGGTGTCTCCCTCTCTGCATGCTCCTGGGCTGTCCTCAAGCTGAACCACCCCTATCCATCTGGATGAAGCCTCCACCAAGCCCTTAAACTGCCCCCCAACTCTTTGAACTTCCCACTCTTGCTTCTTTCCCCTGCCTCCCCCTTAGTTGCAGGGCCTGGCAAGGGTTGAATATGGGCATACAGGGGCAGGGCAGCTTGCAGGGACCCCAAGAGCAGATTGGGAGGTAGAACCCGCCCCCCCCCATGGTACCTTCCCTACTCTTGGTCTGATCAGTGTGGCAGGACAGTGATCTTGGGTTAGAGGGCCAATGGAGAGCAAAGAACATTACTGAGGTGGGAAGTGAATGATTCAGAGATTGCCTTCTCTATCTGGCAGTGGAGGGGGAAGAGGGGGCAGTAGATTGGCAGGTCCCCACCAACCTGCTCCTTTTCTAACTCTACCCCCTCTATCTTCTCCACGTCCAAACTTGCCCCCCAACACCTCTTCCCCACACCCTCTCCCCATGGCTTCTCTACCAGTCTTCACCCCTTTTCCCTCCCTCCCTACTCACTCCATGCCTACCCATCTGTTGCTTAGCTAGTCCTAGCTGTCAGTCCGGGGCCATGGAGTCCTGGATGTTAGGTAGTCCACCTGTGAGCAGCGTCTTCTGGGATACTGGAATACTGCAAACTGGTGCTTTTATCTTAGGTCAACACCCAAAAGTTAACTTAACTTGAGTTTGATAGCACAGATCAAAAATAATCCTCACTCCAAGTGGTGTAACTAAATTGCCTAAAGGGACATAGCACATGGTAAGAAGATTTAGTGCGATCATTCAGGTTTTAAGTGATCTTACCCAAGTGAGATTACACATTACAATTAGTGGGTATAAAAAAACTTCCTATATGAATTGTCTTTAATTCTGTGAATTTATATTAGCATAATTACATAGGTTCCTATTTAAAGAGGAATGCAAACTGAACTAATACACACACTGCAGATGTCATTACTGGAGGAAGTTTTACTGGTTGTCTCTAGATGTACACACACATTTATTTTGGTCACACTCGGGGGATCGGGGATGTTGTGAGAAAGACTCAGTAGCATAAGAGGAGCAAGGTCTGCCACTGGTGTGATTGTGCAGTTGCACTGGAAGCTCCTAGTTTTCCATGCCTCAAACCCAACTCAATGCCTGGGGCTGCTGCCTCACTTATGCTAGTGGAGTCACTCACTCTTCTCACAGATATGGTTCCATCCATTTGTGCCAAATAGTCCCTCCATTCTTCAATGCATCTGAATGTAAAACAATGAACCTAGCAATGATTAATACAGATCACTCCTCATGGGTAACAAACCTTGAGGAGGGAGTGGCCAAGTAAAGGATGTATTTCCAATGATAATGATGAATTAACAAAGCTACATTTTCCCTTTTGTGTCGCTTGCATCAGACATACGAAGTAAATTTATCATTTAGCCTCTCCACTCTCATCCTCAGATCTCCTCAAAGAGAAAGACAACTGAAAACACATAGGGTATAATGGGAAGGTAAAAACAGCCTATAACTTTGTCATTTATGGCTTGACTTGAATGAAGCTTACAGGAATGGTAACCCCTTCTGAGAGCATGAAGCCTGCCATGTTTCAAGAATATACTTGTAGGGTATTCAGAGAAACTGCACCCCAAAGTCTTGAAAACAAAACTCATGTCAAGTGTATGTGTTAAGCCACAGCGGGGTCAAAACTGCATACTTGCTAGCCCCTGTGGAGGCCAAAAAGCCTGCCAAGTTTCAAGGAGATAGGTGCAGGGGTTGGGGGGAAACTGTACCTCAAGCTGCAGACAAGCAAAACTCATTACATGGGTGACACTGTGTGTGTGTTAAGGCACAGCAGGGTGAATGCTTCAGGCATGTTAGCCCCTGCTAAGGCCACAAAGCCTGCCAGCTGTCAATTAGATAGGAGGAGGAGTCATTTGGGGTCATTCTTTGCTGCCTTTTATCCCTCTCTGGAAGATTTTGGTGACTCCCCAATTCTTCGGCTTACCCAATCCAGGAGTCATTGACCTCGTGCAATGTCCCCCTTGGTGGCTGCTGGATGGCAGCTGTCAACCTGAGGGGTCACATCTGTGAGTAAGTGCAGTCTTGGGAGTCCATTGGTGAATTTTGATTAATTCCTTGCTGTGATTAATAGGGCTCTGGGAGAGGTTAATCGGGGCGGTATTCAGTCCTAAGAATCAGTCTCCAGCATTCATTAGTTCAAACAGGGGCTTCTGTACCTTTAGCAGTGAAGTTTTAAGGAGTTCCTGGCTCTGTACTGATTCTTTCCTATCCTTAGTCTGTGGTTTAGTAGGTCTTAATCCTTGCTCATTCTAGCTAGCTACTGTGTTACACAATCAATCATGATTTAGTCAGGGACCAGCTCAATACACAGTATCTGCCCCAGCTTGAACTAATGAACACTGGTGCCCTCTTTGACCTGACAAGCATCTTGCCTGTCCATCCAGAAGGACGAGCCAGCAACCCCCTTCTGAAGCAACATTGCACTGAAAGAAGCCTTGACTGACCATTGACGGTGGACTCTAGTGCTTAGGGATAGGTATATCTTGACACTGGTGCTTAGAATTCATAGAGAGCTACTATGAGTGTGTGTGTGTGCATGCATTAACGTATGTGTGTTTGAAGGGATCAACCCCAAGGCTTATGATCTGACTTTTGCATCCGTCTAATAAACTAGAATTTTATGACAATCCTACGAGTTGGTCCATTCTAGCCAACATTGTGGCTGCAGCAGGGCCTAGCAGGACTGCAGTTTTCACTCCCCTCTGCCCCAAGACAGACACAGTCAGTTGCACAAGCACCCATGACATGAGTTTTGTCTGTCAGCAGCTAGAGGTGCCCCTGCACCTATCTCCTTGACAGCTGGCAGGCTTCTTGGCCTCAACAGGGGCTAGCAGGTCTCCTCACTGTTATTGCCTCTTGGGTGTTTACTCTTTGCAGCCTCCCCATTTTCCTTGTAAACAACACAAGTGAAAAATCTGTGCCCTGGAAAAAAATCTTGGGTAAGGGAAAGACTAATATTTTAAAAATAAGCCAGTCTCTTCTGCATGAAAATGCCTTTTAGGGGCACTGGCAAGATCTGGAGGCTATGGGTTCAGGGCTCTCCATCCTGCTGCCCTCCCCCTGGGTTCTCCACAGCCCTGTGGGTGGGACCCAGTGCAGCAGGACAGAATGGGCTGGGGAAGCTCAGTGCCACCTCTGGGAGCCTCATGCTGCTATGGCGAGATGCTCTTTTCCTACTGGGCAGCAGTGAAGGACACAACTCCATGCAGCCACTCCTGCTGCTGCTAGGTGGGGAGGAGGCACCTCACCATGGTGGTGCAAGGCTCCCAATGGCAGCACTGAGCCTTCCTACCCCGTTCTGTCCTGCTGTGCTGGATCCCACCACAGGGCTATGAAGTCCCCAGAAGGAGGGCAGCAGGATGGACAGCCTGCAGCCACCAGCCTTCATTCTTGTTATTATCTTTCCATCAGCATGATTTTTTGACCCTGTATGCTTTACCTGCTAGATTTACACAGAAAATCATGAGGCTGTGAGGAGTCATGGATAGTTTAGATAGGTGGCAATGACACTTAATAGCATTGATACACCAAAATTACTCACCAAATTGTGAAGACTACAACACTTACTGAGACTTCCTGAGCCACTGCTTTCTGTAGATGCCACCTAAAAGTTAATTATGGAGTCATACTGCTCTTAACAGAGCCCAGACTAAAACTCATGTAATGCAAAATTACAGTATCTGAAAACACGGAGAATGGACTGGGCATTACTCAGAACAGAAAAGAAGGAGGAAATGACCGTGATTGGATGATGATATTGCCATGATGATATACAGCCTTCCAGCCTAAAACTGCTGTAAGCCATATTGGACCTTGTATGAACCATAGGTTCAGATGGAAAACAGCTAAGATGAAACGAAAATTCAGAATATATAAGAACCGTAAAGGCCTTAAAGCAATTTTCGGAACTATGAAACACAATAAAAAAGGATGGTAAGCTTGGAGACACAAGAGTGCCCTGAGCTGGGCACACACTATGGGAGGCTGGTGAAATGCTAAATGGGTCAGAGGTTGGATAGACAGTTCCTTTTGCAGATGGAGAACTGCAGATGGAGAACTCCTCGAGGGCCTCAGGCCGCAACTGTATTTCAATAGAATCAGTAGGTAAGATGAATTCAGAGTGTTATTAAGTTTTGAAATAAAGCAAAAATACTAACCATTAAGGGGAAAATTCAAAGCAGAGCAGGAACCCAAGTAAAAAGTGGCCAAGTTGAATATGTAGGCAATGATAATGTTTCCATGGTGTGAAAATTGAAGAGGTAAAGGATGATAATATTCCACGTCATCTCATAGAGGCAGATGAACAGCAGAACTGCTCATGACCACTTCATGTATATTGTCTATTTTACATTCACAACTGTTATAGTCATCCTAATAAATCAGCAGGTCTCTAACGGCACTTGTCCATGTAATCAGCTTTTACCTGCTAAAGATGTTCCTGGGTTTTTTTTGCTTTCTTAATTTATGATGATTAATGAAGTAATGTAGACCTTATTTACCATGTAATGGCTTATTATGCTAAAACTAGTAAAATGTGTTAGGGGGCATGTCATAACAATTTTTCCCTCCTGCCCTTTCAGTAATACTTAACTGCCAGGTGGCATTTTTGGACAAGAATTGATATGGTTTATTTTCTTGGGTCATGCTGAGTTGCTTGGGGGGGGGGGGAGGGGTCAGTGGCTTTGCTTGAGAGACACGTGTTTTTAGGGGGGGTTTAGTTCAATATCAATAAGCAGTGCTGCCCACCTGCCCTGCACAGCCTGCACAGGGCTCTCGGGGGTTGGGGTGGAAAATCTTTCTGTGCAAAGCACCTCAGGAGCCTGCCTACCTCCCCCTCTCAATTCTGTCTTGGTATGGCATCAGGCACCCAAGGGAGTTCATCCCCTGCCCAAGCCTGGTGCCACAACACTTCTGCCCCTCACTTTTTGCTGGGTGCTTGTTGCCCAGGGCACTGCGGGGCTGGGATGGGAAATCTCTCCATGCTTTTTGTGTGTTTTTTCCAGTCCACAGGAATTTCTGTGCACTTTCCATGCTGGTGCCAGACTGCGTTTTTTTTTTTTTTTACACCCGAATGAGGCTGATGGATTGGGGGGG
>NW_005842683.1:710890-719666 GCF_000455745.1 Alligator sinensis | reverse complement strand
GGGGGGGCTGCCCCCAGGGGCCTATAAATTCATGGAGCAGTGATCGGAGTGTGTACACTGTATCAACAAATGATAGAGTTTTGAGGCAGATGAGAGAGGGCAGCACACCAGAGGCATAAGGACTCAGTCCAGCAGGATGCTTGCTCCTGGGTGGCACACGAATACAAATGCAGATTTTCAATAAGGGAGCAGCTTGCTGTCGATGTTGGGTGCAGTACAGCGTTCCAGTACAGGATGAGAGCTGCTTTGCGACACTTGAAAGACGACACCGTGACCTGTTCCACAGCCAGCCAGGATGTTTATGCATTGGTAACACCCAACACTTGGCTGTGTCCTGCAGGTGGGCAGTTTGCATTTTTTACTTCAACTTGCATGTAAACAGGGTTTAATTGCCATGAAGAAAGGTGCAAGGAAAGTGCAAGGTATCACACAGCATGAAGCCCCACAGTTGCAGCACAAAGTTCGGGGCAGACAGGGCCAGCCTTCCTATCCTGTGGAACCTGTGGCTGAAGGTAGCCCGCAGCCAAGGGGCTGTGTCCACTCACCCCCCGCCATCTGCACCATGTTTAAAGGGCTCGGTCCAGGCATTCTCAGCTGAGCAGGTAAGGAGTTCCCGGCCCCTGCCCTGGCCCCGGCTCTGGCTCCAGGGAGGGAACCTAGGCATGCCCAGAAAGTGCTGTCCCCACCCCATGACCCCCGCAGTGCAGCCCACATGCATGCAGCCCAGACCCGACCATTTTATTTCAGTAAGTTTATACAGCAAGCAAGTGGGAGGGGGAAGAGGAGAGCATAACCGCAATTTTGATTTTCTGATGGAGCAGGGGCCCCCAAAACTATAACTTGCAGAGGTCCCCAAAAATTGTGGGCCAGCCCTGGTGGGGGAGAACCCCTTCCGCCTTTCTTGGCCCTCAGCTTCCTTTCTCCACCTCCCCATGCCCCCACCCCTACATACAGGAGGGGTACCCCCATTTCAGGGCTAGAGGCACTGCATGGTGGTTTTACAATACAAATTCTTATGCTCTTAATTTTCCCCTCATTCCTATTTTTAGATCCTGATTGCTGCACTTCATATGCTGCTCCTGCATGTCAAAACAGGCAGAAGAAAAGAATACACTCACATAGCCTTAGACAGAAACCTGATGCCACTTCCATTTCAAGTAACAATGCTGACATTGTCGCTACTCTTAATATCCTTTTAAAGTCATATTCAAAATATTGAAAAAGCATATGGGAATTCACCATTAACCTCTCTCTGCTGTGATGTAGACAATTCCTTGTATGGTATGAATACATCAGAAACTAAGCATGCATTTCAACTAATCTTTTTAAAATTTGAAAAATTTATATTTTGGTTTAATATATGTCGGTATTTACCAATGAATACATTTTTTTTTGTCTGTGTTCAGGTTAAGAACAATCTATGCTGTGTTTGTTTGCCCTACTTCCAGGCTTGCCTGATGCTTAGCCATCTGGTCTACAGTGTAGAAGATTTAAAAATGGAGAAAAATTTCAAATGTTCAGGTAGTCCAAGCACCTACTTAATGAAATGTGCTTCATTAACTCTTTTCAAAGATGTTGTATGCAGTGTTCCTTTTTTTTTATGCCCATTTTTTTTTAGTAGGCTGTCTGCCTTCCTCTGGTGGTGGCCCAAAGATCTGAGGTGCTGGACCCTGGACTGGACTGGGTGCCTATTTCCTAATGATTGTGCTGTCTTGTATCTTGTCAGGACAACAATCCTAAGTAATTCTGTCTATGGTAATGAATAAATTAATAATTTTACTAGTAATACATACACACATAAATACATTCATACGTACATACATACATAAATCATAAATAAAGAAATACATAATAAATACGTACTATGTAATTAATAAAATAAATACATCAATAATAAAATATGTAAATCTGGGTCCTCTTATCACCCCCATTGGGGCTTGGTCTCAGACCCTCCCGCTGGTCCCCTGGCCACTGCTTTCATATATTGTATAGATTTCATAGACGTTAGGGCTGGAAGGGACCTCAGGAGATCATCTAGTCCAGCCCCCTGCCCCAGGGGCAGGAAGTCAGCAAGGATCATAGGATCCCAGCACGATAAACATCCAAATTTCTCTGGAAGGTGTTCAAAGCAGGTGCTTGAACCACCTCTGGTGGCAGTCTATTCCAGACCTTGGGGTCTTGGACAGTAAAGAAGTTCTTCCTTATGTCCAGTCTGAAATAGTCATGGAGGAGTTTATGAGCATTCAACGTTGTCATCCCTTGGGGTGCTCTGGTAAACAGACGCTCCCCCAGACTCTGTTGAGCACCCCTTATAAATTTGAAGGCAGCCACCAGATCACCAAATGAGCCTGTTCTTTTTGAGGCTGAAGAGTCCCATAGCTCTCAGCCTCTCATCATAAAGTCTGTTTTCCTGACCTCTGATCATGTGCGTGGCTCTCCTCTAGACTCTTGCAAGCTTCTCCACATCCTTTTGGAATTGTGGAGCCCAAACCTGGATGCAGTACTCCAGCTGCGGCCTCTCCAAGGCCAAGTACAATGGGAGAATGACATCCTGGGATTTGCTTGAGAAGCATCTATAGCTGCAAGCCAGCATTTTGCTCACTTTACTAGCTGCAGCATCACACTGATTCATGTTCATCTTGTGGTCAATCATGACCCTCCAAGTCCCTTTCGTCCATAGTGCTAGCCAGCATAGCACTCCTCAGCCTATAAGCATACTGTGGGTTTTCTTACCAAGGTGGAGAACCTTGCATTTTTTTGGTGTTAAATACCATCAAGTTCTCATCCGCCCATTTCCTGAACCTGTCAAGGTCAGCCTGGATTGCCCTCCTGTCCTCAGGTGTGGACGCTTTACCCGAAAGTTTGGTGTCATCGGCAAACTTGGCCAGTCCACTTCTGACACCAATGTCCACATCATAAATGAAGATGTTGAATAGTATAGGCCTAAGGACAGAGCCTTGAGGGACTCCACTGGTCACAGTTTGAGCACCCTTAGTGGTGCTTGGGCCTGGCAAAGGTCCACCTCCTTCCCACTGTGTCAAAAGCCTTTTTAAAATCCAAGTAAATAACATCTACTTCTATTCCTGCATCTAATCACTTTGTGACCTGGTCATAAAAAGAAACCAGGTTAGTTAGACATAATCTGCCTGCTATAAAAACACGCTGGCTGCCCCTTAACATTGTTTTACCCACTGGCCCCCACAATGTGATCCTTCATGATTTTTTCTAAGGTCTTGCCAAGAATAGAGGTGAGGCCAACCAGCCTATAATTACCCGGGTCCTCCTTCATCCTCTTTTTGAAAATAGAGACCATGTTGGCCATTTTCCAGTCCTCTGGGACCAATCCTGAGTGCTATGAGTGCTCAAACAGTTGCTCCAGTGATTTTGCTATGACACCAGCCAATTCCTTTAATACACTTGGGTGAAAATCATCAGGGCCTGCTCCCTTTGGCTAGTACCAGGTCCAGCAGCACTTTCCCTCTTGTTAGTCCATAGAGTTCTTGAATGAGGTAGAACTTGTCCACGCACTTGAGGAAGCTTTGTGACCATTTGGATTTGGCTGAGTGCTCTTCCCATGAGGTGTCCGGGTAGTTGAAGTCTCCTGTGACAATCATGCACTGAGAGCATGCAGCCTCAGCCAGTCCTCTGGCAAATTCCTAGTCAAGATCTCATTCCTGATTAGGTCTGTAGTAGACTCCTACAATTGTGTTCCCTGTGCCAAAAGTAAGGGAATCTGCAAAACTTAATAACTCATAAGTCATAAGGGAAGGAGGGAAATGGGTTTATGGAATACAAAGTCAGTTTCTGACACAGGGTCAATGGAGAGGTGAAGCAGTCTAGTAGTTTTCCTTGTAGATTGGGATTCCAAAGACTTGTCTGCTGTTTCTACTGTTGAGCCACTGTGGGAAATTATCCCCTAACTTCTCTATTTACTTTTGTAGTTTTCCTTATTCTATCCCCCCTCCCAATCTTTGGGTAGTTACTCTATCAACCTTTTAAGGCTGGGGCTGCCAGGATGGATTCAGGCTTCACACCAAAGAATCCTGCTGGTTTCTGGAACTGAGGCATGTTCCTGAAGTTCATTCAAGAAAACTTGGGTTTTTTTGGTGGCAACCTCTCCAACATGTGCAATATACAACAATGGATTTTACAACCCATCCATAGCTCTGCAAGTCTAGTATCAAAGGAGTTAATATGAATTGTTCATCCATGTAATGCATATTTCATAGATTTCATAGACATTAGGGCTGGAAGGGACATCGGAAGATCATCGAGTCCAGCCCCCCACCAGGAAGTCAGCTGGGGTCATAGGATCCCAGCAAGATAAGCATCCAATTTAGTCTTGAAGGTGTTCAATGTAGGTGCTTGAACCACCTCTGATGGCAGGCTATTCCAGACCTTGGAGGTTCAGACAATAAAGAAATCCTTCCTTATATCCAGCCTGAAACGGCCTTGTAGTAGTTTATAACCGTTCGACCTCGTCATCCCTTGGGGCACTCTGATGAACATATTAAGACTTTTGCATTGCTCAATGTCAATTTATTATAAGCAACTGTCTCTAGTTGAAGATCCCTAAACTCTTCCAGCCCACTGACCACTACCCTATGCTCCTTAGCCATGTGGGCACCAATGAGATGGCTTGGAGCACTCCCAGATGGGTCAGGATGCACAACAGGGATTTGGGAGCAGGGCTTAAGGGGATGGAGGTACAGGTGGTGTTTTCCTTGATCCTTCTAGTTTTGGGCTACGGGACAAGGAGAGAGAGGAGGACCCATGTAGTGAACCAAAGACTGCGGCACTGGAGTCATTGGGAAGGCTTTGGCTTCCATGACAACAGTCCACTCTTCGGTGAGAGAGGCAGTGAGCTGCTGGGAAGGGATGACTTCTGCCTCTCTCTGCTGCAGAGGAGGCTCTTCTCAGCCAGACTGACTGATCTGCTCCACCAGGCTTTAAACTAAGCCTGCTGGGTGATGGTGGGGGACTACTGCCATGGCTGGCCCATTGAGCAAACCTTGCAAAGCCAGCAGGTCAAGTCACTTAAGGGATCCCACCCCTGCAACAGCCTTAGAATGAGCTGCAGGCAAGGCAATGGCCCCCAAGGGGACACTTGCATGTCTGTACACCAATGCCAGGAGCTTGAGGAATAAACAGGAGGAACTTGTCCTCCTGTTCAACACAAACAATTATGATGTCATAGGGATAACAGTGGGACTCTACCCATGACTGGACCATGGGTATAGATGGCTATACCCTATACAGGAGGGATCAAGTGGACTAAAGGGGCAGTGGTGTAGCTCTCTATGTCAAGAAGAGCTACGTGTCCCTACAAGCTGACATCGGCACCCAGGGTGGACAACTAGAGACCCTCTGGGTTAAAATCCATGGGGAACTTGGCACAGGAGATACAATGGTGGGAGTCCACTACAGACCTCCCTCCCAGAATCAACAGATTGACCAGGAGTTCGCCAGAGAATTGGCTGAGGCTGCACGCTCCCAGTCCATGGTTGTCATGGGAGACTTCAACTACCCGGACATCTCATGGGAAGAGCGCTTGGCAAAATCCGAATGGTTGCTAAGCTTCCTTATGTGTGTGGATGAGCTCTATCTGATTCAAGAAGTCTATTGGCCAATGAGAGGCAAAGAGCTGCTCAACCTGGTACTGGCAACCAGGGATGACCTAATCAGTGACTTAATGATCAAAGGGAAGTTGGGTGACAGCAACCATGAGTTGATCACCTTTACCATCTGCCAAAAAGCTGTCAAGCCAGTCAGCAGTACAGAGGTCCTCGACTTCAGGAGGGCTGACTTTGACAAGCTCAGGAGCCTTGTTGGTAAGGCCCTAAGGGACCACAACCCCAAAGGGAGGGGAGTCCAGGAAGAGTGATTGCTCCTCAAGGGAGCAATCCTAGATGCACAAGCCAAGGCTATTCCATCTCAGAGGAAAGGCAGCAAGAGGGCACAGCAGCCCTCTTGCCTCAACAAGGAACTAGTGGACTTCCTGCATCTAAAAAGAAAGGCCTACAAAGGTTGGAGGACAGGATCCACCACCATGGAGGAATATACTGCACTGGTCCGGACCTGCAGGGAGCAAACCAGGAAAGCTGAGGCTGCGATGGAACTCCAACTGGCTACAAGTATCAAGGACAATAAAAAGCCCTTTTTTAGATATGTGGGGAGTGGGAGGAAAGGCAAGGGCAACATTGGACCCCTGCTAAACCAGATGGGAGAACTGACAACAAATGCCCAGGAAAAAGCCAACTTGCTAAATGGGTACTTTGCGTCAGTCTTTCACAAGTCCCATGGGACACCCCTGCCCATTATGGGACAGGAACACCTGAGTGAGGGTGGTTCCTTGCCCTCCACCAATGCTGACCTCATGAAGGAGCACCTTGAGAGGCTGGACACCTTTAAGTCAGCCAGCCCTGACAATTTACACCCCAGAGGACTCAAGGACTTGGCCTGCATCATAGCTCAGCCCCTGGCACGGATTTTCAAGAGCTCCTGGTGCTCTGGTGAAGTGCCCAATAATTGGAAGAAGGCCAATGTGGTACCTATCCTTAAGAATGGGAGGAAAGTGGATCCAGCAAACTACAGGCCCATCAGCCTGACATCTATCCTGGGGAAGGTCTTAGAAAAGATTATCAAAGAGGCCATTCTTAACAGACTGACCAATGGCAACATCCTGAGGGATAGCCAGCACCAGTTTGTTGCAGGTAGGTCATACTTGACCTATCTCATTTCCTTTTATGACCAGGAGACCTATCACCTGGACACGGGAGAATAGATTGATGTCATATATCTTGACATTAAAAAAGCCTTCAATCTGGTATCCCATGATCACCTCTTGGCAAAACTGGCCAACTGCAGCCTCGGGTCAACCATGATCTGCTGGCTGGGAAATTGGCTCCATGGTTGGACCCAGAGGGTGGTGGTTGATGGAAGTCAATCGTCATGGTGCCCTGTGACCAGTGGGGTCCCACAAGGTTCTGTCCTTGGACCTATATTGTTCAACCTATTCATTAATGATGTGGACATTGGAGTCAGAAGCAGACTGGCCAAGTTTGACAATGACACCAAACTTTGGGGTAAATCATCCACATCTGAGGACAGTGGAGTAATCCAGGATGACCTTGCAAGGTTTAGGAAATGGATGGATGAGAACCTCATAGTGTTTAACACCAAAAAATGCAAGGTTCTCCACCTTGGGAGGAAAAACCTGCAGCATGCTCATAGGCTCAGCAGTGCTACACTGACTAGCAGTACAGACGAGAGGGACTTGGGGGTCAGGATTTACCACAAGATGAACATGAGCTTTCAATGTGATGTTGTGGCTAGTAAAGCGAGCAAAATGCTGGCTTGCATCCACAGATGCTTCTCAAGCAAATCCTAGGACATCATTCTCCCATTGTACTTGACTTTGGTAAGGCCGCAGCTGGAGTACTGTGTCCCGTTTTGGGTTCCACAATTCAAAAAGGATGTGGAGAAGCTTGTGAGAGTCCAGAGGAGAGCCACGCACATGATCAGAGGTCAGGAAAACAGACCTTATGACAAGAGGCTGAGAGCTATGGGACTCTTCAGCCTGGAAAAGCGCAGACTCAGGGTGATCTGATAGCCACCTATATGTTTATAAGGGGTGTTCACCAGGATTTGGGGGAAAGTTTGCTCACCAAAGTGCCCCAAGGGATGACAAGGTCAAATGGTTATAAACTCCTGCAAGACCGTTTCAGGCTGGACATAAGGAAGAATTTCTTTACTGTCCGAGACCCCGAGCTCTGGAATAGCCTGCCACCGGAGGTGGTTCAAGCACCTACTTTGAATGCCTTCAAGAGAAACCTGGATGTTTTTCTTGCTGGGATCCTATGACCCCAGCTGACTTCCTGCCCCTGGGGAAGGGGGCTGGACTCGATGATCTTCCAAGGTCCCTTCCAGCCCTAATGTCTATGAAATCTATGAAATCTAGTGGCAGACTCTGGACTAATCCCCAGTGGAGATCATTAAAATCCAAAATGTTAATCATTGCCACGGAATGACAAATTTCACTGGAACTGCAAGAAGCAGCAAAATTGAATGGCAGTGGTTCTAGTAAATTAAACCTTGTGATTTTGGGAGGGCCATGGCACCTGAAAATCAGCCATTAAAATGGTTGTGTAGCTCTGTAGCACTGGCTGATTGAATTTGGTGTGATTGTTTGAGAATGGTTGGTCCTTTATGCCCTGCATAACTCCTAATTATTAAATATCCATTCATCAATATTTGGACACATCTTATACTTTGCTTAGAACCCTTATCCATATGACTTCCAGCATCATAACAATAAATAACAGCATTATTGCTATTAACTCATCCTCCAAAACATCCTCACCCACTTCACTCTTAGGGTTGACTGAAAAAATTTCCAGTGGAAATACAGCTTTGGATTAAATTAATTCTGGCCTAAAAAGCATCAGTCCTCAATGGAAAATTTTAGGGGAGGGATGTTGTGTTTTGTTTTGCTTTTTTCCCCCATTAAACCCCCAAACTGTAAACATTTCAACTGAAAATTAAAAATATATTTATTCTAAAATGCTCTTTTGAGCCTCAACTGTGTTGTGTTTTGCATATCTCACAGTGTCTTCCTTTTTCAGGGACTCCGGTAATTAGCAAAGAGGAAAGTCCAGTGCATAATGGAAGCCACGGCCTATCCAGGGAGCATAGATTAATAGATTCATAGATGCTAGGGTCGGAAGGGACCTCAATAGATCATCGAGTCCGACCCCCTGCATAGGCAGGAAAGAGT
>NW_005842683.1:698258-710438 GCF_000455745.1 Alligator sinensis | reverse complement strand
AAGATCCCTTTCCACTTCCGTGCCACCCAGCAGGTCATTTCCTAGGCAGTAGGTATGCTGGACATTTTTCCTCCCTAGGTGCAGCACTTTGCATTTCTCCTTGTTGAATTGCATTCTGTTGTTTTCCGCCCATATGTCCAACCTGTCCAGGTCTGCTTGTAGCTGTTCCCTGCCCTCCGGCGTGTCCACTTCTCCCCACAGTTTTGTGTCATTCGCAAACTTGGACAGAGTACATTTCACTCCCTCGTCCAAGTCGCTGATGAAGATATTAAAGAGTATCGGTCCAAGGACCAAGCCCTGTGGGACCCCACTGCCCACGCCCTTCCAGGTCGATACCGACCCATCCACTACGACTCTCTGGGTGTGACCCTCTAGCCAATTTGCCACCCACCGGACTGTGTAGTCATCCAAGTCACAGCCTCTTAACTTGTTCACCAGTATGGGGTGGGATACCGTATTGAAGGCCTTCCTGAAGTCTAAGCATACGACATCAACCCCTACTCCTGCCAGTTGTTTTGTAACCTGGTCATAAAAAGAGACTAGATTAGTCAGGCATGATCTACCTGCTATGAACCTGTGCTGGTTTCCCCTCAGCATAATTTGTCCTGCCGGGGTCTCGCAAATGTGAGCCTTGATAATTTTTTCAAAGACTTTGCCAAGGATGGAGGTGAGACTGACTGGCCTATAGTTGCCTGGGTCCTCCTTCCTTCCCTTCTTGAAAATGGGGACCATATTGGCCCTTTTCCAGTCCTCCAGGACCTGGCCCGTGCGCCACGAGTGTTCAAATATTACCGCCAGTGGCTCTGCAATGACGTCCGCCAGTGCCTTCAGTACCCTCGGATGGAGCTCATCTGGGCCTGCTGACTTAAAGGCATCCAGTTCCTCCAAGTGACTCTGCACCATCTCAGGGACTACGCATGGAAGTCTGGCGCCTTGCTGCTGCCTCTCTACAACCCCAGTGAGAGCCTTGTCGTGCCCCTCACTTAGGAACACTGAGGAAAAGAACTCGTTGAGGAGTTCAGCCTTGTCCCCCCTGTCCGTCATCAATTGTTTCTGCCCATTTAGTAGAGGTTCTATTCCTCCCTGGGCCTTCCTTTTACTCCCTATATATCTAAAAAACATTTTTTTGTTATCCTAAACAATTTTTTGTTATTTTTTGTTATAGCATGGCAATAAAGAAAAACAAATTGAATATGTCCATAAATTAAAATTCCCATAAGGCACTGCAATGGCATAACAGAACTGAAGTATTGTTGTTTTCAATTTTCAAACAAAATTCAACATTTTCTCTGAAAATTTTCAATAAAAAACCATATTTTTGGTTTCATTTTTGCTAACATGCCATATTCTTAGTAGGTCTGTCCAGTACCAGTATCACCATCCTAATCAATAAGACACAATAGCTTATTATCAATGGCTTCATTGTCATCCTCACCAATGAATTCTCCAATATCATCATCACCACTGTTGCATTCCATATGACAGTCACCTTTAGCTAGTGTTCTATTTATTCCCGTCTATCCACTGGTTTTCATAATCACATCCAACACTTCCCTACAGACACAGTCACCCCGAGGGGGGTTTGGTGTGAGTACATGAAGGAACACTGAATTGCAATATTCAGGATTAGCATTTAATAGGAGTCAGAGCCACTCTGCTTTCCAAGAGGTAACTTAAGAATGGACTGCCCCTTGGGATAGTGCAGCAAGACTCTACAAGGCACTAAGTCTGCTCTGTGGATGCAAAATTTCTAACACACTTCCTCATGTTTCTTAAAAGTAATGTGCTAGTCAACCTGTAACAGGGTGTTGGAATTGGGCCCTAAATAGAGAGAGGCTGCTGGGGACACAACAGTACAAGGAAATCTGGCTATTTGTAACTATTTTAGGCAGGGTGCAATGTTAAATGTGGCTAGATAAGGTTTAAATGAGCTAGTGGAGTGAAAAATTGGAAAAGAGATGGATGGGAAAAACATCATCTCCCCCGAATCTCCAGGTATTTTTTAATTCTTGCTCTGTCTCTAGAGATATTTCAAGATCAAAACTGTAATGAGGCCAGATATAAGACTGCATCCTCCATAGCAGCAGCTCCAAGAGTGAGAGAAAACTGATGCTGGTTCTTGCACAGGTAGTTTGTAAGATTCTGGATTATTTGAAGAAACTCAAGCAGCTGAGATTTTCAAGGCTCAATCAATTATTTGAATTTTATATGTGGGTAGCCCAAAAGCGTGTCAGCTCCTCATAAGAGTAAATCAGGTTAGTACCATTTGTACAATGATGCCATGACACACTGGTTGATGATTTGGCCCTTATGTCAAGGGTATTGCCTTTGTGCTTTTTCTGCATATTTTCCTGAAATTGAGATGCAGCAGTGACACAGATGTATGTTGATGAACTGATATGCTGCCAGCTGAGCTGAGCGATAACTATAGCTTTCTGTTGTCCTGGCCAGTTTCTCTTTCAGGGAAAAACTGATCACAGAATGGGACACAGCACATGCAGAAAGGAGCAGAAATTTGTTTCCCAAGAGAAGATGCTTATTTGAGTGGATTTATTTTATAGTGTCATTGTACAGACTGGTCACTGGCTTGGCTTGAAAAAAGTAGCTCTTGCTTTCCCTTTGCAAGTTTATTGACTATTTTAGACATAGGCCATCATCTGCCTACACTTTAATTGATGTAATCCAGAATTTCCACAGTTGGAACAAATCAGGCCTTTAGTCCTGTACTTTCAAGTACTTCCTTTCATAAGGTAATTTATTTATCTCAAGTGATTGCATGATAAATGAGTAGTTCCCATTCCTTTCATAGAAGGGTTTTTTATTTGTTATCCAGCCATGAACCTTCTGCCCATGCTAGGGCATCCCGACATATTTTTGCAAAAAGTCCTAGATTTCCTGTCCTCCCATTTCAGCTTTCATGTCTTTAAAAGCGAACAGGTCGGGTCACATGCATTTCTTTGAGGAGACGTGACACAGGAATAGCTAACCACATCCTTTCTGACATCCCCCCATCTTTCAATTATAGGAAACAGAGAGAAGTATTTTCCATCTCACTTACCCACACACATCAGTTCAGACCCACAAATTATCTCACAATCATACCTCAGTGGTAAAAGACACAAAGACTGAGGAAACGGGAAGGAGAAATGGCACTGAGTTGACTGAACTCATCTTGTTGGGGTTTCCTGAACATCCAAAATTGCAGCTCACCCTCCTTGTCACTTTCCTGGTGATTTACATTATCACCTTGGTGGCCAGTATTGATATGATTCTGTTAATCTGAACTGATTCCAGACTAAACAGCTCCATGTACTTTCTGCTCAGTAACTTATTTTTTCTGGATATCTGCTGTTCCACAGTTGTTGCATCTAATATGCTAATGGATATCTTGGCAGAAAAGAAAGCTATAACTTATAGTGGATGTGTTCTGCAATTGATTTTCTTCGTGGCACTGGGTGATACTGAATGCTTCCTCTTGGCTGCCATGGCCTATGACCGTTATGTGGCTATCTGTAACCCATTGCTATAGAAAGTGGCAATGTCTGATAAGGTCTGCATCCTGTTGGTAGTGGGGTCATATTTCCTGGGCCTTGTGGATTCCTTGTTCCACACCTGTTGTACCTTCTGATTGTCGTTCTGTGAGTCACATATAGTCAACCACTTATTTTGTGACATGCCCCCACTCCTAGCCATCTCTTGCTCTGACACTTTCCTCACTGAGCTTGTGCTGTTCATTTTCTTTGGTGCTAGTGAAGTAATAAGTGTCCTAACCATTCTGGTTTGCTACATGTACATTGTGCATACCATTTTGCAGATCAATTCTACTGAGGGCTGACACAAAACGTTCTCTACCTGTGCCTCCCATCTGATGGCTGTAACTATTTTTCATGGGACACTGATTTTCACATATTTGTGACCAAGCTCCAGCTATTCCTTCAATACAGACAAAATAGCTTCAATCTTCTGCACCCTTGTGATCCCCATGCTCAACCCCCTGATCTACAGCCTGAGGAACAAGGAAGTGCAGGAAGCCTTGAAGAGACTGATACATAAAAAGTTTTTTCTTCATTATTGGTTTATCACTTTTGCAGGGATAGGCAATATGAACAAAGTATTCCTCTGGCTCCCGATGTGTTGTGCTGACTCCTATGCATGACTAAGCAGACCATTTATGGTGCATAGTCACATACTCAGGTGCCCATATTTTTACAGTTCATTGATTGTTTATGAAAGTGGTTTTGACATTTAAGATCTAAACACCCCTTCATCAATAAATCATTTATGACATAAGGTATGGACAAATGTATATTTTAGCTACTTCAAAGGAAAAGGGAGAACTACTGCTTGGGAACACATATGAGCTGTTATGCCATAACCATTATATCTGCATAATTCTGTAGCAATCCTAGTTACTGTAATTGCCTTGACTTTGACCCTGAATAAAACAGGATTGAAGTTGGAACAGTCTTGCTATTTAATGGCAAATGTATGATAGACAATTATTTAACCTGAAGCCATACCATGGTAACCAATGGTGTGCTTCTTGATTACATTTCTATAACAGAGGATAGAATCTGGCCCAGAGGAATTGCATCAATGCAAATGGACTCTGGGTTGTAGTATAAAAGGTGATCAGTAAAAAATAAAAGTTTATCAGCAATCTCTCACTCCCTCTTTCTATGTCAGGTTAATGTGTGGTGAAAAGTATAATGGGAGACGTCTAATTTCAAGAGAGACTTAGCAATAGAGAGGCTCTACCAGTCAGGGTAGGCTAGTGACAGGGCTGAAGATCTTATTAATCTGAATTGATTCCAAGCTGCACAACCACATGCACCAGTACATTTTGCTAGTAATATATGTTTTGTTGGTACTGCCATTGTTCTCATTGTACCTAGAATGTAGATTTCTTAGTGGAGGGGAGGAAATATATGGTAGTTGTGTTTTACAACTGTGTTTCTTTGCAGCATTTGGCTATGCCAAATATTTCCTCTTGGCTGCAATGCCATATGAGCATTACATATCAACCTATAACCCGCTGTTGTGCAATGTTGCTACGTCCAAGGTAGTAATTCCAAGACATTGTGGATTCTTTCGTTCACATCTGTTGTGCTTTCTGGTTGTCCTTAAAATGTCTACTCTTCCTCTCCCTGTTTTATCTTTCCTCACCATGTCATGTCTCTTATACAATCACAGCTGTACACACTGGAAACAGAGACCAGTGGCTGTGGGAGGCCCTGGATGACCCCCTCCTCCTGCACTCCCTGTTCCCTGCCCTTAAGCCCACACACCCCCTACCCCTTGCCCACACCCAGCATCGTTCTCAGGATATTCTCATGGGTGAAACAAAAATACTTTATTACCCTCACAACACTCACGCATATCCCTCCCCCTTCTCCCTGTCTCCCTCAACAAAAAGAACCCACTCCTCCCTCCCCCTCAATCAACAATGCCCCTCCACTACCCTCCCCACCCACCACAAACAAAAAACTCACATACAAGTGGGAAACTATATACATGTGGGAAACTATATACATATGGAAAACTATTTACAATATTTTGCATGTTCAAGCCCCAAGAGTGGGGGGCCATGGGGTGGACCTAGGGGTCAGAGCCCTGGAGCAGAAGCACAGTACCCCAGCCCCTGGATGTTTCCCCATGGGTCCCAGGGCCCCAGTAACCCCAATGGGCAGTAGGCTCATGTGCGGCTGGGTCTTTGACTGCCTGGTGCACAGGGGAGTGGTGGCTCTGGGACCAGGGGAGTGGTGGCAGTGGTGGCAGGTCCAGGGCAGGGGTTGAGACAGGGGGTCTACTGGGCAGGAGGTGCCAAAGACCTCCTCCCAGGGCCAGCTGGGTGGTGGGTGGGACCCAAGGGTTCTGTGGGGCTATGGGTGGGGGCTGGGCAGTGGGGGACATAGATGCAGCTGCCAGTGCCAGAAGGGTGACCATGGTCTGGCTGTTGGAGACCCCCTACTTCCAGAGCACCTCCAGGTACTCCTGCTCCAGGGCCTTCACTTGGGCCCAGTAGCCCCACTGTGCCCTGTCCAGTGCCTCCACCCAGGTGACATCCTCTGCCCACCTGGCCTGCTCCTGCACCTTCTGAATCTGCTCCTTTACCTCCCGCTCCTCTGCCACTGGCTGCTGGAGCAGGAGCATCCAGTCCCTGGTGTACCACTCGCACAGCCAGAGCAACCAGATGGCTCCAGCGGTGGGTGCCTGCGACCTGGAGCCTGCATCGCCACTGGGGCTGGTGGGCTCTCCCCTGCATCCAGACGTTGGCCTTGGAGAAGCATGAGACAGAAGTCATTTTTGGGGAGTTTGCAACATTTCAGAGATAAGATGCTCTGCATTGGGGGCCATTCGCTGCCTGGCCTCAGATCAAGACTCAACCATGTACAGGCGCCCAGGGATTATGGTGACCTGGCTCAGAAGGCCCAGGCCCAGACAGATGCTGCCTGAGCCCCCATCCCTCCTTGCTCCTCGTGGTGTCAGCAGACCACTGGGTGCTGGGTCTAGGCAACGTGCCTTCTCTGCCCCCTTCCCAGGGTAGGCCAGGCCAGGCACCTGCTTCCGTTTCTCCAGATCCTAGTCCTCTACTTTCTCTGCAGGCCAGCCACTCTGCCATGCTGCTGCCTAGGCCATGGTGCCCAGGCTCAGTATGTGTGGGGCTTTTAGTCAAATGGATTGAGGGGCTCCCTACTTCATCCTCCCTGCTGGGGGCCTCTCTGGGGAGGTGCTCTGGGTCAGCGCCCCCACATTGCTATTGCATGCCAAACATGTCCCTGCTGTGCATGCTCTGTGTTGTGCACAATAAGCTGTTTGTGCAGGTGGAGGGGTGCCTGAGCCACTATTCCCTGTGGCTGCTGATCCTCCTGATGCCCTGGGCACACCTGCACTCCTGGTTTAGGACCCTAAGCAAATGACACGAGGGGCAAGTCTGCAGTGGCAGCACTACACATCCCTGCCTGTTTCTGCTGAGGAGGACATTGCTGCTGGTATCAATGCCTTCCTCCACATGTTAGAGGACTGTTTGCATCCAGCTCCAGGGGCATGGGCTGCTGAATAAAGTTCTGAACTGTGTCCCACCTCCTTGTGTGCTATAAGGATGAGGAGGATGGCATTCTTATCCCAAAGGGCTCTTTGCACCCCAGAACAGCTATCTCTGTGTGGCCAGCCCTGGACAGTGCTCAGGAGCTCTCAGCACCAGGGCACAGCCAAGAACTGGGATCCATGCAGCAGAGGCATTTCATCACAGCACCTGCAAAAAGACACTCTGGGGGTGAGAAGCAGCAGGGATCAGGTGCTGGTTCTGCTGCCAGAAACAGCCAGGTAGCAGCCCTGGGATGATCTGAGAGCTGGGCAAGGGGTGCAGCGGACTGCAGCCCTTTGCAACCCTCACCTGTGGCCAAGCAGCAGCTCTGAAGAGGGGACAGTTAGGGCAGAGGCAGCCTGTGGGCTGTCCAGGGGGGCACATGAGGCTTTCTGGGCTCCTGAACAATGAACAAGCTCCCCCAGGCTCCTGGTGTGTGTGCCCCAAGGTAAAAAATGGCTGCTGCCTTTTATAGTCTGCAGCTAGGGGCTGCCACAGAGCAGTCCAGCTCTGGAGCAGGAGAGGCAGCCAGTCAGAAGTCATGGGGCTGAGCTCAGGCCAGCTCCTTAGTGGCTGGGAAGACCTGGCACTAAATTTTATGTTGGGTCACATCTACACATGCACTCCTGCACATTAACTAATCATGACTAAATATGATACCTGCATTTGTGGCATTAGATTTAGCCATGATTAGCCATTTTTAATGTGCAGTGAGGGCATGCACATGTAGATGCACGCCCACACTGCATATTAAATTAGGCTAATGTGCATTACCGTGTCTCATGTATATGTGCCCAGAATGTCATACTGCCTTGCTAAAATCTATGTATAGTTAGTCCACAGTATTTATTTCATCCGCTCAATTAGTTACCCTAACCAAAACGGAATCACTTTGGTGTGCCATGATTTGTTCTAAACAAGTATGTATCTTTTCGCCATGATCACATCTTTCTGGTATTTACAAATTACCTGTTTTATTATTTGCTGCAGTTACTGACTGAAGCAATATTGGAGTCTTTGGCAAAAATATTTTCTAAGTCATTGATGACAGGCCAACTCCCAGAGGACTGGAGACAGGTTAGCATTGTGCTCATCTATAAACAAGAAGAAAAAAAAAACAGAGGACCTGTTAAATTATAGACTGGTCAGCTTGACTTTAATTCCTAGGTAGTTACTGCAGAAAATATTAAAACAGGTAATTTGTAAATACTGGAAAGATGTGATTATGGCCCACCTGCTCCGGTGCAGTGAGCAGGGATGGGAACTTGGCTGGTAGCTGCTGGTGCCACCAGCCAGGGTCTTCTTGGCCAACTTATCATGGTCCATGAGCACCCATGCACACACAACCCCTTATCTGTGGCCGGGCAGTGCACAGGCCCCTAATATAGTGCATGTTATCTCAGAAATGTTGCAAAATGTCATAAACAGCCTCTTTCTCCTGGATCTGCTGGTCCTGAACATGCACATGGGGGAGAGACACCAGCTGTCAGCAGAGATGGGCCATCAGGCTCACCGCCACTCTTGGTCGGGGCCCTCCATTTGTTCTGGCTCCAGCAGTGGAGGACCCTGGACCAGATCCAGCTGCTGGACTGCCTGGTCACCATGGTGGAGAGGCAGCTGGTGGACTCACGGGGCTGGTGCATGGAGGACATCGGGTGTGACTACAAGTTCTGGGACAGGCTCCTGGCCCTCAAGAAGAGGCACCTGGAAGTCCAGTAGCAGCAGGCTGCCATGATGGCCAAAGCAATGGGTGCCATGGAGGAGGATTGTTGTGTGCTGGACACCATCCTGGCCATGGAGGATGCCTTTGTTCCATCTGCTGCCCAGCCCCTGATGCAGCCCCTCCTGCCCCCAGGCAGCTGCCTGCTGCCCAGCAGCAAGCCCCACAGTGGACTTAGGATAAGGTACAGTGGCGCCTCCACAAGAAAAGGTCCAACAAAGCCCTTACACATTAATTTTATCCACACATTAACACCTGAAACTAGTTTTAAGCAGCACTTGAGAATGGGTTTATCTCTGATATATGTTACCCAGTTTATGTTCCATTAACATATGGCCACTCCATATCAGTGAGCCACCCAAGTTGCAATCCTCTAGCATCCCAAGTATGTAGTATCCCCTTCCCCTACTCTCCTGTTCTGTGTGGACAAAGTTGCACCCCCTGAACTCTACTAGGGGAGGGGTGGGGGAGGTTCTAGCACCAAACCAATTCCCCCTCCTGCCCCCAGGGGTATGTTCTTCACACACCCAGGGGTGCAACTTAATGCAAACAGCTTGAGAGCACATACCAACTAGCCAGGTTGCAGTGCATGGCCTGGTCCAGGAGTGGGATGTTGAGGTTGGAACAATGAATGGGGCCGAATCAGGTTCCCATGAGGTGGGGTTTCCTTCATGGGGGAGGAACACTGACTCCACCAAAAGCACCTTCCCTCACCACTCCCACCTCTCAGCCACCTTGGGAAACAAGACCAGCACTCCCCATGCTCCAATCCTAAATCTCAAATTATGAAAACATGAGCTCTTTAATTGATTTCCTTTTTATTTCTGTTAAGAACTTTTGATTTTTTTACTTCTTTTTATGTTATTCCTCAGCAGTGGACTTCCTTCATTTCACCCCCACTCCTTCCCCCACCCCCATTTCCTTTCCGCCTCCCATTTTATTATACACCCCCATCCCATTAACTCTCCACCTCCTAACTTCATGCTTCCACCCTTCCCTACTTCTCTTTATAAACCCCCACCTACAGCAGGGATAGAAGCCTGTCTTAATTTACCAGCCCTGTAATAGCAACTCACAGTTGTAGCTGCTAGCCAGATATCTGCTCACCAGCCCTCTAATTGCAAGTTACAGCTGTGCAGATGGAAGATAGTCAGGGTACATCTACACATTCATTAATGCACCATAATTATAGCACATTAAGTTTAGTACCTGTAATAACAGGTACTGACTTAATGCACCATAATCAATGCTACTGCACATTAATGCAGATGAACACTCTTTATCTAATACTTAATGTGCATTACAGTAAATGTACTGTGCATTAGTGCATTAGCACATTAGCAAGGGTTTTGCCCGCAGCACTAATGTGCAGTAAAATTAGTCTCCTGAACATTGTCTCATGTAGACGTGCCCTTTATGTATTACCAATTATATAGATTTCAGCTCAAAGTGTGGAAGATCTGAATGACTGAGTTTAAACTGATTATTTATTTTCTGTCCGTATTTCCTTTCTTCAGACATGGAAATGCTGTAAGGGCATGTGTTGGAGAAAGATCTGTGATTGACAAGGGCTATTAATGTGTAATGGATTTAGTTAACCTACAAGGGATATATACCTCCATTAGGGATCAATAGCCCTATTGTGCTGCATGCTCAATAAACCTAAAACAAAAAGCCCTTGTCCCACAGAGCTTTCAAGCCTAGAGGCAAGTGTATATGGCAAACAGACAGGGAGAGCACAAGGTATCAATGATGACATTATGATGAAGGGAATAAGCAGATACTGTAGGACAAGAGTGCCTTCTAGCAAAGTGAAGAAAATGGCGGTCTGGTGTGAAGATGCTGAAATTATTAGAAGAATTCAAAGTAGTTCCATATTACATATCAGATTCACTGTATGCATGAACTAGGTGCATTCTGTGTGATGAAAACCACTGGTGAAAGGCAGCAGAAATCACAGATGATTTTCTTCTTCGTTACGGATGATATATGAGGCCAATACACCAGGTCTAAATTTCAGAACTAGGTAATCAGGTTGTGCAGTTTTTTCTCCACTGCTTCCACCCTTCTGTTTCAGTTGAAAGCAAAGTTTGATGACAGCTTCCCCTTCCTGCCCCCCCCCCAACCTCTGATCCCATCACGACACCAAATTTCGAGGAAATCACTTAGCCTCAATCTGTTCCTATTATATGTGGAGTAACTCGGAGACTCTGGCAAATGGAGATATATCAAGAACCTTAGCAAAAAGCATCTCTCAGGATTACCCATTCTAAACCAATGAATGCTCCACTTACCACATCACAGATGGTATCCAGCTCCTTGTATGCACCAGAATATAATTGTGTGTGTTGCAGATTATTTGTCACTTCTGAAGGTACTAGGGATGAATCATCTTAAAATGACTTTTCTCAACAGTCAAAAATATTCACAACGTCCCTATTATCCTCAACCAAGTGTGGCATTAAGATGCTATAGAATACTATAATTCTTCACTTCCTGAATTTATTAAGATTCATGGGGAAATGGCCTCTTTGGAAAGAATCCACAGATGTATTTATCTCCAAAATTGATCTCTTGTCACTTGTCACAGTGGAGTGTATGTTGGGGTGATGCAATGTAAAAGTGAAACTGCTCAACTGTGACAGAGTTAATTCTTTTGGGATTAACAGATTGCCCTGAGTTGCAGGTTGTCCTCTGTGTATTGTTCCTGATGATCTATTTTTATCATTGTTGCCTGGAAACTGGCTGTGCTCCTGTTGGTCTGGATTGATCCTGAGCTGCAAATACCCATGTACTTTTTTTCCTGGGAAACTTGTCCTTTGTAGACCTCTGCTGCTACTCAGTCATTCCCCCAAAATGCTGGTGAACTTAGATGAGTGCAGAACAATTGTATACAATGTTTGTGCCATGCAGCTCTATCTTCTTGGTGTTATCACAGATCTTTAATGTCTCCTGCTGGCTCTGATGGCATATGATTATTATGGCTGTGTCCAGATGAGTGTGCACGTGCCTCTTGCCCCATCTCAAACCCCTTTGAGGCAGGGCAACAGGCACGTGCAGGAACAAAAAAATGTTCCACATGCTGCAAAGCAGGGAGAAAAATAGACCCCTGGATATCCAGAGGTGTAAAAACAACAAAATTTAAAAATCCGAAGCAGGGCACAGTCCCGGACCGTGCCCTGAAGCAACCAGAGGCTGGGTCCTCCATGGAGATGCTCTGGCTGCCAAAGCGTCTCCGTGGTTGGCCCCTCAACCTCATGCTGAAAGACGTGGCTGGCCAGGACATATGTTTCAGCACCAGGACTCTAGTGCTGGTCAGTAAGGGGTTGGTGGGGTTGGAGGAGGGGGGAGGGGAGCATGGGGGAACCCCCTA
>NW_005842683.1:697842-698065 GCF_000455745.1 Alligator sinensis | reverse complement strand
CCTGGCACGTACTAGCAGCTCCAACTGCCATCTGGCTGAATGAGGCCACACCCACACAGTGCTAGGCAGGCTGACAGCCCCAGCGGCCCCAGCCTGAGCCCTCCTGCCCCTCCTCTGACCTGTGCTGCCTGGAGTGCTCTGCCAGAAGGCCCTGGAGCCCCCCCACCCCTGCTTCTAAGGTAAGCACAGGCTTTTTTTTTCCCATTTTTTCTGTTGTTTTTCT
>NW_005842683.1:661954-697726 GCF_000455745.1 Alligator sinensis | reverse complement strand
GGTGGGGGTAGGCAGGGGGGCCTGGGGGTGCAAATGGGGGGGTGAGGCTGGATGGGGAAGCAATTGGGAGGTCTAGGGGAGCAGGGGGTGGGGCTGGGTGGGACAGCCATTGGGGGGCTGCAGCAGCTGGTGTGGGATGGGGCCAGGTAGGGCAGCAATTGGGGGGCTGGGTGGGGCATGTGATCCTTGGAGGGGGGGTGATAGCCCCTATGGGGGCCATTTGACCCCCACTGGGGGCTGTAACCCTTGTGTAGAGGCTGAATCCCCTGTTGGGGGGCTGAATCCCCTGTTGGGGGGCCGTAGCCCTTGTGTGGGGGCTGAATCCCCTGTTGGGGGGGTGGAACCCCTTGTGTGGGGGCCATCGCCCTGTGGGAGGGCAGCAAAATATGTATTTGTGAATTCATGAAACATATTTAGAGTTCACTTTATTATTATGATAAGAGACTTGCTTTAACACTGTAAGATGTTATTTATATGTGTATTTATATGTATTTATATCTATCAATAAAACATTGTCCAACTGGTCACCGTCTCTGTCTCACTCTACTCTCTCTCTCTCTCTCTACATATATATAGTGGTCTTTTGTTTTACTTGTGGAGAAACATGGATTTGGGGGTATTTTACACAATGACTTGGGGATTTTTTTTTTATCAGGGGTGTTTCAGTTTTCCAATAGGGAACACCAGAATTCCTACTAGGGAGGCCAGTGGCAGAACCCTACTTGCTCAGAGCTGGCACCTTGGACCCAGCTAGCTGTGGCTAACCTCCTGGCTAAATGAGGCCAGGAGGACAGGCTTTGACAGCTCAAAGCAGGCCAGCACACCCGGAACATCTTCCAGGTGATAGCTGCCTAGGTGGCTGGGCAGGGGGCAAGCATGGCAGTAGTTCCACAGAGAGGCCAACCCTACAACTACAGTCCACTGGCAGGCGGGCCAGACCGGGCAGAGCCTCTACTGGCTGGTCTGGCAGGTGCATGGCAGGTCACACCCAGGCAGCAGCCCCCACTGCCAGACTGCTGCAGTGGGTAGAGGGTGCAGGGAACTGTTAGGGCTGCTTCAGCAGTCCAGCTGGCACAAGGGCTAGTGTCCCCTAGGTACCAGTTGGCTGGGGCCCAGAAGCTCCTGAGAGCTAGTAGCCCTGAACTACTTGCCAGGGCAACTTTTTATACTGCTGAGGACAGCACAGGTGCTGGCCTCAGGCTTTAGCTATCCCTGGCTGCATGAGGCCATGAGGCCTCCTTCTTCCCCATGTCCCCAGCCCTTATCTCGAAGGTTGTTGCTCTGAGCAGCAGCCTAGCTGAGTGATGTTCTCCCCTGGCTGCTAGCAGCAAACTGCTGCCTCTTTGCAGTTTAGTAATCAGTTCTCATGGAGCACAGCTAGGCCCTGCTCCCAATCAGGCCACACTGCCTAACTGGCATTGCAGTCAGCTGCAGGCTGCCTAGCTGCCACCCAGGCCCCTGCAAGTAACAGAGCTCCTTGTTCTCTGTTACAGAGACCATAACATGAAGATAGGAAGCTCCAAGTCAGAGCTCCCCATCATTGTCTGCCTCTGCCTTTCCTCTGGAGGGCACAACCTTCCCCACCACCTGAGGTCCCTCCCCTTTTTCTGGCATCAATACACTCCATTAGGCATCTGTAGCATCCTCCTCCCCACCCCCAAATTAAATGCTTCTCCTGTAGTATACTCCACAGGTGGTCCCACTCATTGAGAGGGTATCAAATGCATTGTCCCGCATTTGCTCCCTCTATCCACATCAGCTCAGGAGCATGCTTTTGCTGCCCACATCTGATTCTGGCATGTTGGAGCTAGAGCTATAGCAACCATGTTCACTATCAGCTGGCCAACAGTGGGCAATCTGATGGTCAACCCTTTTAAGAAGATCCTGAAAGTAAGGCTGGGATTCCAAACCAATAGACTTCCCCATGGACCTGGTTGCTTTCAAGGGTGGTCAGGAAGGTAACCATTCTATTCTGGGTTTGCAGCCAATAGGAGCCAGGGTTACCTTCTTGGTGAGTCTTTGGAAGAGTATACAAAATTCCTGGAGTCACTATGTAGGTGAATAGGAAATTATTTTCTTTTGTTTTTGCCAAACCTGTTTATTTGAACTGTTTTTTTTTTCTCATCAGAGAATTGGGAAGACCTTGAAAATCAGAAACTGATGGATTTAGGATAGGAGTTGGAATGATCCTGTCTCAGGCAGGGGTTTGGACTAGATGACCTCAAAGCATAGAGAGTCCACAATCACTTTGGGTAACCTGTTCCAGTGTCTTACTACCCACGTAGTGAGAGAGCTTTTTCCTATTATTTAGCCTACACTTCCCTTGCTATGAATTGAGCCATACTTTTCTATGATTCTATGAGTGTAAAGTAAGCATTGTGTTTAAAGGAGCTGAAAACATTTTTGGTTTAGGATTGCAGTTACATTTCAATTTTCAGTGAAAATGGATTTTCCAATGGATAGTCAATTAATCAGAAAATAATTGAAAATGAGAATATTTTGACTAGGTCAAAATAATTGGCATTTTTTTAAGTGCAAAAGACTTCAAATTCAAGGTGGTTGGAGCCTGGACAAAATAGGAGTTTTAAAAGAAGTATATAAATACTAATATAATAGGACTCACTAGACTTCTGGTCTCTTTTTGGATTCTCTAAGGGTGGAAACAGCCATCATGCTTCATTGCCTTTTAGCCACCATAATACTATAAAGAACTTGGGAAGGACCCCATGCCAGAATTTAATCTAGAACTTGAAAATATCATCAAATCCTTCCTATAACAGCTTCAGGATCAGATCAGAACACCAGTGGTGATGTGCAGAGTGGTGAGTTCCCCCACCCTTCTTCATCCACAGGGAGCAGGTGTGGGGAAGGGAGGGGAGGGGATCCTCCCTCCACCCTCCCTCCACCCTCCCAGCCTATTGCTGCTGCCACTGTCACTGTGTACTTAAGACCCAGAGGCAGAATAATTAAAACTGTAGAAGCAGGTCTAAAATTGAATTTCAGTAAGGGTTCACTGTGACCTGGATCAGCCCATGTCCATCATTACATTCTATATTCTGATGCCATGATGGAGGTTGAATTGCATGATTTGACAGCTCTTTATGGAATTATATGAGAGTCTAGAAATCCTCCATTTGCTGGCTCCCAGTCTCTCTTCACTTGTTTCCCAGACTCGGCATTTCTTCCATTTCTTCCAAACCATTCCTCCTCTCTCCCAGCTCCCATTCTTGAACACTACCTCCCAATGTAGCCTTGCCCCAGTTCTAACCTCCCATTTTCCTCTCTCCTCTTAGCCATCAGTTTCCAGTCATAGTATCATACCTCTGACCTTGGATTCCCAAGCTATTTCCCCTGTCTCTTTGTCCAGTGTCTCAATTAGTTTCTACATTTGAATTAGACAATTTCCTCTTCAATGGGACCTGAATGCCAGTATGGGAATAACTTTGACTACAGCAAGGACAACTTTCCTGTTCTCAGTTCATGAAAGTATTACAGGTTGCAGCAGCCCACAATTTTATCTGCAGCAAAGCCCTCCTCAGCTCCACAGTCAGGGTAGATAGATTCTTCACAGATTTAAGTTGAACCATCTATGGCATTTCTGTTGGTCATATGAAATCTTCCCATGCTACTAACTTTTAGCAGTTTTGAAATGGTATTCCAAAAAGGCACATTCCCAGCAGAAAGGACACTTTCCTTGATTATTTGTATGCCCTTGCTTCCATGTATGGGAGTGGTCTGTAGAAAAAGGAAAGGTCACCAGAAATGTTAACCTAGGTAAAATGGATATTTTTTCTCATTATTCACATTCTGTGTAAGCACTTAACAATACTAGGCATGCCTATATAAGATGTTGACTTAAGAATTGCCTAACTAGCTCCACAGTAAAGTCTCAGGCCCTGTCCAGATGTGTCGGGGTGTACACTTGTAGTATCAAAAATAGTAGCAGCACAAATTAGGTCCACTACTTTTTGCTGCAATGCATGGCCCTGCACATGCCCTTTGGTGTGGGACTAATTGCCCCACTCTGGGCAAACTTCCCTTTCGTTGCTCCTCCTGGCTTTTGATATAACGGAGGAGCCAGGACACAACTAAAGGAGTGGAGAAAGTCTGGCTGGAACACAGAGCATTTCCCGGGAAAACCAAGCCTCTATGTTTCCTGGCACATGCTCTTGTCCTGGGCAACAAGCCACTTTTTTTTCTTGCTTTTTATTTTTGTTTGTTTGATTTTTGGGTTTTTGTTGTTGTTGTTGCTGTTTTCTTTTCTTTTTTTTTTTTTTTTTTTTTGGGGGGGGGGGGGGGAAGAGGGTTGCTACAGGGATATCCCAATAGCAAATTTTGCCCCTGCACTGCAAATTTTCGGCATGGGCACATTTTAATGTTCCAGGCATGATGTGGTTTGTGGCACCATAAATGCCATCGTAGGTTAGTACTTGTCAACATAGGTACTATCCTACAGGGATGTTATTTAGTGTATCACAACATATGTGTAGACACTGATGTGGCTGCCTGGGACACAAGGATTCACCAGTGTGGGGGCTGCCTGCCAGCTAGCTCCTGAACTGGAGCATCTTTTTGTTCTAGTCAGCCTCTTTGCAGCACCTTGAGGTGGGTTGCAGCCTCAGACTGGCAGGATGACCCCCGCTCCCCCAGGCCTTCTGCTAGCCATAACTGCTCCAACTGGGCTTAGCATGCTGTGGTCAAGGGCAAATGCAGAAACAGGGAAGAATAAACTTCATCATGAACTGCACCAGAGTTTATTGATAATCATTAATTGCCTATGTAGCCATGCACACTTACTATTTTTTTAACTCCATTTAAGGCAGACAGGCAGCATGGAAACTTTCAGGACAAATGGATAATTAATTATTACAAAATTATAAGCAAAGAAAAAGAGGCTCTTATACTGGGAAGCATCAGGCATCTTTAAAAAAAACAGTTAATGCATGTGTACCTACACATAAGGGGTCCTATTGTTCCTATATAAGCTGAGTGTCAATTTAACTGTTACCTTCTTTCTTGTAATACATACAGCATCAGTTTGTATAGACACATTCAACCCATCTAGTATCTGTTACAATGGGACTATGGCAATAAAGTCATTCACTGAAAATAGTATTCTTCCTTAAGCATATGGCCATATGGACACCACTGTAGTTCACAGTGAAATTCAGGATAATCAGAACCATATCAATTCAGTGAGAACTGCACTGAGCTTGCTTTTAGGAGATAGACCAGCATAATGAGGCTGCTGCAGAACATTGACAAGCTGGTAGCAATAGCTATTTGGAGTACCTCTGGTTTATAGCCATCCAATTCAACATGGTCAAATCTGTGGCTGGTAAAGGAGGTATGCCATGCCATTCACAAGGTGCTGACAATGTGTTTCCCTGACTCCCTGATCTTTAGGTTTGCATGATATTTATAAACTGGTTTGAGCTTCCCCTTACTGCTCCCAGTACAGTTGTATTGATGTTGGAGGGGAGGAAAGTTTCTGTTCCACCATATACGTGTGGCTTGCCATTCACTTTGTGGGGAGGGGAGTATTCATTTCTAAGAATGTTTAGATGGTTGGTGAGAAAGTTTAGCACATGACAAGTAAAGGAGTGTAACCGAAGCAGATGTGCACTCCCACACCTTTACAATCCAGATGTTGCCTCACCAGTGACAAATAGAGGGAAATAATCACTTCCCTTGATTTACTGGCAATGTTCCTATTAATGAAGCCTTGTATGCCATTAGCTTCTTTTGCTACAAGGTTTAAAGGAAGCAGCCACCCCTTCTCAAAAAACATATTTATATCAGCAAGCATGGTATAGGGTATCTGAAATAAATTAATCCCCTACTTATTATTTTCCTCCACCTCCCAAAGATATGACCAAGCCCTTTATAATCAATGTACCCTGCAATGTCCAGGGAAACTTTACAAAAGACTTATTTAGATGAGCATAAATGTGTAATATGTTGCACCACAGAACCACCTATGGCACCGCAAAACACACACACCGCAATTTCAGGCATTTTCTGTGCTGCTAATATGCAGTATGGCAGGTTTTATGGACACCAGGAGATCCCAACGTCAAAAGAACCCAGGCCTGAAAAAGCGTGATGGCACACATGGCAACATTAGCATGAGCTGCCCAGAACCAGAGCCTAGACAGCTGGAGTCACACTCCAGCTGCCAGACAGGCTCCTCATGACAGATTGCCACTGTTGGAGCTCTAGGAAGCCCCCAGGACCCCAGATAAGGCTGCTGAGGCCAGCCCAGGCGTGGGTCCCAACTTCCCCTACCCCAACTGGGGCAACTTTTGCTGCGCATCAGAGTAAGCATGCATGAGCATTCTCCAGGAACAAGTAGCAGCAGCACAACTATGTGCCACTGCTTTTTGTCTCTGGGGAAATGCATGTGCATGCTTGCATGGATGTGCCCCATCAAAACATATGCCAACCCAAATTCCGCTCCTTTGGGTTGTCTGCTAGGGCTGTGTGAAATTTCACCACCAGTTTTGTTTCTATGCTGTTTCAACCCATTTTGAGGTTGAAACAGCAAAATTGAATTGAAACAGATATCATTGAAACAGCGTCAAAACAAGGCAAGTCAAAACGCTTTGCCGTTTCGCCCATGGGCTATGATGGGGAAGGACAAAACTTCCTATAACTTTGTTATTTCTGGCTTGATTTGGATGAAACTTGTAGAAATGCTAGCCCCTTCGGAGTGCACCAAGCCTACCAAGCTTCAAGGAGATAGGTGCAGTGGGTTCAGGGAAACTACACCCCAAATTTTGAAAACAAAACTCATGTCAAATGTGTGTGTTAAGCCACAGCGGGGTCAAAATTGCAGGCATGCTAGACCCTGCAGAGGCCACAGAGCCTTCCAGGTTTCAAGGAGATAGGTGTAGTGGGTTGGGGAAAATTATACCTCAAGCTGCAGACAAGCAAAACTCATGACATGGGTGACATTGTATGTGTTAAGGCACAGCAGGGTGAAAGCTGCAGGCCTGCTCGCCCCTGCTGATATTACAAAGTCTTCCAGCTTTCAAGGAGATATGTTCAGGGGCTTCTGGGCTCTGGGGCCCTGCACCTCTAGCTGCTGACAGGCAAAACTCATGGCCTCTGCAGAGGCTAGCATGCCTACAGTTTTGACCCCGCTGTGGCTTAACATACACATGACAGAAGTTTTGCTTTCAAAACTTTGGGGTGTGGTTTCCCCAAACCTCCTGCACCTATCTCCTTGAAGCTTGGCAGACTTGATTCCCTCAAAAGGGGCTACCATTCCTGCAAGTTTCATCCAAATCAATCCAGAAATGACAAAGTTATAGGCAGTTTTGTTCTTCTCCATTATATCCTCTGGGCGAAACATTGAAACAGTTTCACCGTTTTGACCCTCTTTTGACAGAACAGAATGGAACAGCTGTTTCAAATCAAAACAAAATTCAAAATGAAACGCTGTTCTGTCGAAATGTTGGAACACTGGTTGAAACAAAAAGCTGCCGTTTTGCACAGCCCTATTGTCTGCATCACCGTGTGTTCCCTGACCACACAGTCATTGGCCTTATAAGAAAAACCTTTCTGGAAAACAAAAACTATGGAGACCCAAACTGTAGACCTCCTTCCTATGATGGGTTCTTTCAAAGGTGGCCTATGTCTGATTATTTCAAAATGAACTAATTGGACTAAATCGGCAGCAGTGACCACAGTATGACTGAGTTTATGATCCTAAGGAAAGGAAGGAAAGAGGACAGCAGAGTACAGACCATGGACTTCAGAAAAGCAGACTTTGACTCATGGAATTCATGGGCAGGATCCCAGGATACCCTGGGAGGCCAGTCTGAGGCATGGGGGTAGGAATCAAGATAGTTGGCTGTACTTTAAAGAAACTTTATTGAGGGCACAGGAGCAAACCATCCCAGTGTGCAAGAAGACTAGCAAGTATAGCAGAAGACTACCTTGGCTTAGCTGGGAACTCTTTAGTAAGAAAAACACAAAAAAGAAGTTCAGAAGAAGTGGAAACTTGGGCAAACAACTAGGGAGGAGTATAAGACTATTGCTTAGGCATGCAGGAGAGTAATCAGGAAGGCCGAACACAACTGGAATTGCAGATAGCAAGGGACATAAAGAGTAACCAGAAGAATGCCTACAAGTATATGTCAGCAACAAGAAGAGATCAGAGAATGTTTGGGTCCTTTACTAAATAGGGGAGACAATATTGTGACAGAGGATTCAGACAAAGCTGAAGTCCTCAATGCCTTTTTCAACACACTGTTCAAAATCAAGATCAGCTCCCAGACTACTGCACCTGGCAGACAGTTTGGGAAGGAGGTGAGCAGCCAAAAGCAGCAGCAAATAAAACACGTTAGGGACTATTTAGAAAAGCTGCAGGTGTACAAGTCCATGGGGCCAGATAGGATGCACCCACGCATGCTGAGGAAGTTGGCTGATGTGACTGCAGAGCCCTTGGCCATCATCTTTGAAAACTTGTGTCAATCGGGAGAGGTCCCACACAATTGGAAAAGGGAACTACAGAGCAGTCAGCCTCATCTCAGTCCCTGGAAAAATCATGGAACAGATCCTGAAGGAATACATTTCTAAGCACTTGGAGTAGAAGAAAGTGATTAGGAACAGTTAGCAGGGATTCACCAAGGGCAAGTCATACCTGACCAACCTGATTGCCTTCTATGATGAGATGACTGGCTCTCTGGGTGTGGGGATATGAGTGGATGTAATACATCTTGATTTTAGCAAGATTCTTGATACAGTGTCCCACAGCATTCTTTCAGGGAAGCTAAGGAAGTATGGGTTGGATGAATGGACTGTAAAGTGGATAGAAAACTGGCTGGATCATCAGGATCTGAGTTTAGTAGTCAATTACTTGATATCTAGTTGGCAGCAGGTATCAAGTAGGGTGCTCCAAGGGTTGGTCCTGGGTCCAGTTTTGTTCAATATTTTCAACAATGACCTGAAAGATGGGCTAGAGTGCACCCTTAGCAAGTTTGCAAATGACACTAAGCTGAGGGGAGTAGTAGATATGCTAGAGGACAGGGCTAGGATTCAGAAACAACACAACTAACAGGAGGATTAAACCAAAAGAAATTTCATGAGGTTCAATAAGGAGAAGTGCAAAGTCCTTCACATAGGACAGAAGAATCCCATGCACTGGTACAGGCTGGGGACTGACTGGCAAAGCATCAGTTCTGCAGACCAAGACTTGGGAGTTACAGTGGACAGTGAGCCAACAGTGTGTCCCTGTTGAGAAACCTAACTCCATACTGAGATGCATTAATAGGACTCAGAGCAAATCAAGGGAAGTGATTTTTCCCCTCTATTTAGCATTGGTGGGGCTACATCTGGAGCACTGCATCCAGTGTTGGGGCCCCCACTACAGAAAGGGTGTGGACATATTGGCAGGAGTCCAGTGGAAGGCAACAAAATTGGTTAGGACACATGACTTGTAAGGAGAGGCCAAAGGAACATGGCTTATTTAGGCTGCAGAAGAGAAGACTGAGGGGGGGATTTAATAGCAGCCTTTAACTACCTGAAGGGTTGTTCCAAAGAGGATGGAGCCAGACTATTCTCATAGGTGGCAGGTAACAGGACAAGAAGCCATGTTCTCAAGTTGCAGCAAGGTAAGTTTAGGGTAGATATTAGGAAAAACTTTCCCACTATGAGGGTAGTAAAACACTGGAACAGGTTACCCAGAGAGGTTGTGGAATCTCCATCCTTGGAGATTTTCAATACCTGGTTAGACAAAGTCTTGATTGGGATGATTTAGTTGGGGCTGGTCCTGCTTTGAGCAGGGGGTTGGACTAAATGACCTCCTGAGGTCCCTTGAAACTGTGATTTTCTGAAATGGAAGTCTGTAGCAGTTCAGGGCACAACTGTGATCCAAGCAAGGCTCTGAGCTCAGGTGTTATTGGGCAAGGGACTGCCAAACATGTATTGAGAGAGGTCCAATAATACAACGTGAGCTTGCCACAGGAGTCACACAGCCAGGGGACACATCAAGATCAGGATGCAATCTCATGGAGCCAGGAGCTAGGTTAGGAAGCCTGATTTTTCCAAGGCCAGGGTCAATAAAACCAAAAGCCAAGAATCAGAAGCAAGTGTATTGCAGCAAGGAAGTTATCATTCTGAAGTAAATCTGTTTAACAGCCTGCAGTCCACTGCCCACAGTGAATTTAAGGGCCTTGTCCTTTTGTTCCACTTTAATACTTTTTATACAAGATGTCCAATAATGTGCATACACCATTGAGGGCATAAAAGATCTGGGTTCAAATCCCAGAGATCCTGACACATGGTTTTTTTCAATCCTTTATTACATAGGAAAGTATCAGGAAAATGGGTTAAATATGAACAAGGTAATTGCCATATTGGAAGACCTCAAATCTGTAGGGCCATCTCTGGGTGAGACTATGGAGGCATTTCTATCTACTTCAAAATCTGAAGCTGTAAGAAGCTAAAGGGTGCTAAAGCTGAATGCAGCACTGGAAGTTACCTCAGGTCATGCCCACAGTAAACAAGATGAGGTGATTTTTCGTTAACTTTTTTCAGCAGAGAAGACTTTAGTTCCTCTGGGATCCTAATCACCAGAGGGGTTGATGTGCTATGAAAATATGATGAACTGTTCTGCATTCCTTCTTTCAGCCAAGGGAGAAAAGATCATTCTCAAGTTCCTTTTGGAACCTAGATTGTACAAAACCAAGTTTGCATCTAAAGTCTTAGATAAGATTTTGTTCAAGATGCAGATACAACCTTTGAGAAGGAGGGAGGCTTTTTTTTAGCAGAATAAGGGTTCGGCCTTCATCAGATCACATTTCTGATTCAACACAGTTCTGTCAAACTTACAGCAAGGATTTTCTGAATAGTAGGTTTATGAACAATGGCCTTTGGATTAGATTTAGAAACAATAAATACTATAATTAATATTGGTGGTGGTTGGGAAGGAGGAAGAGAGAGGGTAGGGGAGAGTTCAATCATAATCAAAATAATCCTCATTCTTTTTTGGGTGCATTTTAGTATTGAAACCTGACTGCCTAACCCACTGACGGAGGGGGAAAATGAAGAAGTAAAGCACATCATCTCCAGGAAAGTATTGAAATGAAATCAGCTTGCCTCAATACCTCATGTTATTTTTCCACTCTCCCACACGCACACATATAAAATTTATTTTTTAAATTGTTTTTTATTTTTTAAGGATTTCAGGTCATGCTAGTTCTGTCAGTTGGAATTTAATTGAGTATGATAAAATCTTCTAAAGTAAATGTATACATGTCTCATTTTAATACAGTTAATATAATAAATTATTTGCTAAGTCACCTTGAAATTAGTTTCAACATCTAGAAACTATTCTTTATAACTGGTCATATGCTAATTCCTATCTGTTATTGCTCTTTTTATTACTGTTGTTGTAGTTATTGTTATTATGTAGTTTGTCTTACCTATAGACCACACCACAAACATTAGAAAGAAAAAAAAGTTTTAATATCCACACTACTTGAAAAATGGATTTTTTTTTAAAAGCACACAAGCATCCATAAATTATGATGCCTATGATGAAATTAAAGAAAATGAAATGAGCATCAGAAATACTTTACTTCCTTTAGCTTTTTCCCACCAGATTTTTTTTCCCCTTTGGAATTGTGTCCAATGCCCCCAAAAAGGCTGCCAACAGAATTAAATGGAATTAATGTAATTGAAGAATTTGTGGTCCAGTTCAAAACAATATTGTTTACATGCTGTTGGCATGCATAGCTGTCTGAATTAGAAATAAGGTATACCACTTATTTATCTGAGAACAGTATGAGTTACATGGAAATAGTGTGGTAAATTTTCCTTGTAGTCAATTCCACAGGCAAAAATGATTATTTCTTGAACCCATCACATTTTTCTTCCCATTAAATGAACTGAACTTCATGAAAATGAGAGCTCTAGTCTCTCTTCTTAGCATTCTACTGTCCAAAACACTTTTCTGTCACATAAATACATAGTGCTTATAGGAGGAAGAAAGAGGAATATAATTTTATAGAGAAAAAAAATCAATTGTTATTTGCTTACTAATACTGTTCACCCTGTGTTTAATTCCAGCCAGAAACAGCCCGAGTAATGAAGAAAACAAGGCATTTGAAAAAGGCAGGTACACCTTCCAATTTTGCCTTGCTAATCTGTACCTAAAGATATAAACAGGAAGGCATTGTTATTTCATTTCCAAAATAGCCTGCCAGTAGTTA
The DNA here is from genome assembly GCF_000455745.1 of Alligator sinensis. Lineage (NCBI taxonomy): Eukaryota > Metazoa > Chordata > Crocodylia > Alligatoridae > Alligator > Alligator sinensis. Next base: position 685,505 of record NW_005842683.1, on the reverse strand, counting down.
ATATTAATGAAAAAAGAGCTTAAGTCAAAATACTACAATCTATAAAATCTCCCTAAAAATAGAGCAATTGTACTTTTGTAGATGAGTAATGAGGCACAAACAGGGAAGCAGAGGATTCCCATTCAGGTTACTTTTGTGTTCTTATTTTTGTGTTTTAACAGGTGAAAGGATTCTTTTTCAGTCAACTTTCATCTTCCCTGATAATACATGGAGGCTACAAAGAACGTGACAGAATTCATCTTATTGGGACTCTTACAGAATAGGGTCTTAGAACAATTCTATTTTGTCCTCTTTTTACTTATCTACATTGTGAACATGCTGGGAAACCTTCTTATCATTGTCACTATCAAAAACAGTCAAAGTCTGAAGTCCCCCATGTATTTCTTCCTGAACTACCTGTCTTTTGTAGACATGTGCCTTTCTTCCTCCACAGCCCCCAAACTGATGGCAGACTTCCTGGCAGAGAAGAAAACTATCTCCTTTACTGGTTGCATGGCACAGCTGTTCTTCTCCCATTTCTTTGGTGGTACAGAGATGTTCCTTCTCACAGTTATGGCATACGACCGTTACATTGCTATCTGCAAACCTCTCCATTACACAACTATCATGACTAGACGTGTGTGTGGCTGGCTGGTTATAGCTTCCTCAGTGGGAAGCTTTCTACATTCCATTGTACAGACTCTTCTGACAAGTCAGCTCTCCTTCTGTGGGCCCAATGAGATCGATCACTATATCTGTGACGTGTACCCTTTGATGCAACTGGCATGCAGTGACACGTATATTGTTGGCATCATGGTTATTGCCAATAGTGGGATGATGTCCCTGATCTGTTTTGTTGTGCTAATGGTATCTTATCTTGTCATCTTAATCTCCTTGAGAACTCATTCTGCTGAAGGGTGTCACAAAGCCCTTTCCACCTGTACTTCCCACATCACTGTAGTAATTATATATTTCGGACCTTGCATCTTCATCTACCTACGCCCATCTACCACTTACTCGGAGGATAAGATGGTCACTGTGTTCTACACCATTATCACTCCCATATTGAATCCATTAATCTACACCCTGAGAAACAAGGAGGTGAAAAATGCTATTAGAAGTTTATGGAGCACAAGAGTAACTTGGAGAATGAAATGAAAACTAAGATGTATCCAATGAGGCTTCTTCTACCAGCTGGTGTGGAAATAGTAACAATGAGTTTAGATTTTAGAGAAAAAAAGATTTTAATCTCCTGGGCTATTACCATACAGCAAGAATTCCCACTAACTGCTTTTCCTCTGACTACTACTTAAATTGCTCAAACTTTAATATAATGTTTGCAATATTTAGGGCTAACTGAATTATGGAAAGATTTTATGTGGTTGTTCAAGTATTACAGCTATGTTGGACTTTAATGTTCTTGTTATTTTTATTACCTTAGTAGTATTTCTTTAATGTGACTGCTATTTTGCTGCTGATATATGTAGCCCAGACTATGTAAATTGCATCTTTGTTTCTGTCATTCTCCTACAGTAACTAGGGTTACTATGGAAAAGAGAATTCACTTTTCTGCACCCTTCTTTCCCCTTGCACTGTTTGCAAATCTAGTCTACAAGGGCTTTTTGGACAGGAACCATTTTTTACCACAGGTTTGCAAAAAATAAAGCCAGAATTCAATTTTAATCTTAGGTTCCATCACCAGCATAGGCCGCGTCTACACAAGATGCTGACTATGCACTTGCTCAAGACTACTGCCCAGTAGTGTCATGTAGCTTTCTCTCTTTCTCTCCCTTTCTTTCTCTTCCTTCCTTTTCCTTCCTTTCTTCTGCAGCACTTTTTTCAATGTGACATGGAATAAATGCATGTTTGTATGCACACATATCATAGGCAGAGCTGACAGCAATGCCTGTAGTTAAGGTTGCTATTTTCTACCAGAAGGGCCTGCTACTTTTAAAATGGCCACATCTTAACCTTTGGGTATCAGGTACCAGACCTAAGAGCAGGTAAACTGCCACACCTGTGCTTTCACTGGGGGCAGCAACTTGGCGGAAAAGGAATCTCTTTTCCTATAAGCCCAAAGTCATTAAGGCACTTAAGCCTGTGCAGACATTAAAGCACACCAGAGTTCCAGTAACTTTACTGCATAATAATTAAAGTACCGCCCCCCCTGTGTCCAGCTGTAGCTCAGAGGGAGCCATAGTAGCCTTCAGAAATGACATGAAGAGACTGTTCTGTGCTTTAAAAAAGGCACAATGTTCAAGCTCCTCACACATGGGTGTGGTCCTTCAGGGCTAGAGGTGAGTGACTGGAGATTCTAACTGGAAAGCTGAGAATTTTCTCTTTCCAATAGGATACTGTTTCTATTCCAAGCTTTGCTAGGCCATGGGAAATTGGATTCACAAGGTGTCACTCATCTGGGACTCTGGACAGGTGCAATTCAAGGGCTATCTTACATCAAAGACAAAAAGGAGGCCATAGTCCTGCACCCAACTGATTGTTTAGATCTCATGGTTGTTTTTTTGTGATGGATGTGCCCTCAGGTAGTTCGGTATTCTTGTTGGTGATAGATTCTGGTGTACAGTTTGCAGGCATATTGTAGATTGTTGGTAGGTTTTGTGTTTTGAGATGTAGGAAGTTGGCTTCTGGTGATGAGGTTAGGTTAGCAAGGTTTGGTGCTTGTTTGAATTTACAAACCACTTTTCACAGATGGGCCTATGAACTGCACTTCATCAACCTCCTAGGTACAGAAACTCATGGACACAATATAGAAAATATATAATATATATAATTAATTCAAATTCTGGTCCTGTTTTCATTGGCCTATGGGTTTTGGGTTGTAGCTATGTTGGTCTAATGACACAGGTAGACAAGGTTCTTTGGGTAGATGTGATATCTTTTATTAGACCAACTGAGTAGTAAGCTTGAAAAGAACTTTTTTCCACCTACTCAGTTGTTCTAATAAAAGAAATCACATCTACCCAAAGAACTACAGGTCTACATGAAACTTTTTCTGGGGAACCTCATCATCATATGTATGGTAAAGACTGACTTCTGCCTGGCTTCACCTCTGAACTTTCTCCTCTGCAATTTGTCCTACACTGATATCTGTTATTCCTTCATCAGTGCTTTTAGGATGCTGGCTGACTTGCTTTCCCAGAAAAAAAAGCAATTTCTTACCATAACTGTATGGCTGTCCTGTTCCTTGGGCATTTTTTGGGAACAGCAGAAATGTTTCTAATGACAGTAATATCCTATGACCTCTATATTGCCATTTGCAGTCCCTAGCACTATACAACCACCATGAGCAGGCCTGTGCGCTATACACTTATAGTTGCCTTTTGGGTGGGAGGCACAATCACCAGACTGTGATCACCATGCAACTACCATTCTGTAGCCTTAATACAATTGATAACTACTTCTGTGATGTCTCACTATCAAACTCTCCTGCACTGATACCTAAGTTACTGATTTGCTCTTGATTTCCAACAGTGGTCTGATCTGCTTGGCATGCTTTCCCATACTGCTCCTTTTCTACACCATCATTCTAGTCATGATCAGGCTCCACTTCACTGAGGGGAGGTGGAAGGCCCTCTTTACCTGTGCTTCCCATGTGATGGTTGTCACCTTGTTCTTTGGGCCCTGCATCTTCATTTATCTCTATCCCTTCTCCAATTCATCAACTGACAAGATTATTTTTCTCATCAACACCATCCTCACCCCCCATGCTAAACCCACTGATCTATACCCTTAGAAACAAGGAGGTGAAAGATTCTACAAGAAACGTATGGAGTTTATACCTTCTTCACAGAAAAATAAAAGCAACAAGAGGTGATGAAGTTACCTTGATGGAAACTAGTGTTGTAGGTCAGCATGGATATTTGGCTGGGCCATTGCTTGTGGTGGACAGGCAATGAATAAAGTTCTGATTCACAGCAAAGCCTGTTAATTTATATATTTAAGTGTGGACATTCCCATAAATTCAGATATGGATCAGTTGTGGCCCTGAATCACTCTGTCCCACTTGCTTCAGTCTGGAAAGCCATTTCTAAGTTTTTAAACTCAGAGAAGGATCAAATGGAGTTAGTTCCTTAAATCTCAAAATAAAATTGGCTTATTTTGTCAAAGATATACTTACTGGTGTACTTACAAAGGTGGAGCCTAATATGATGCTTGAACATGGGAAGAACTCAAACTTGAGGTAGGTTTTGCAGGACATTCCTGATATGTCATAAAAGATAAGGGGAATAATCCAGCAGAAGCAAAACTCTGAAGCCCTTTGATAAGGGAACTCATGGAGAGGGTGGATATGACAACACACCCCTGGTTTCTGGTTATTAGAGGTGGGGCAGAGAGTTGGGAGAGAAGAACATTATCTCATGTAAAATTCACGAACAGTACTAAGAACAGAGAGAACAATCCAGGCCTTCTCCCTCCCAGAGGAGTGCTGTGTCACTGAACTTCGTAGATTTCATAGACATTAGAGGATGGAAGGGACCTATTGAGATCATCGGATCCAGCCCCGCCACCATAGGTGGAAAGTCAGTTGGGATCAAGTGACCCCAACAATAAATAAATCCAACTGTTTTTTGAAGGAGTCCAGAGTAGATCCTTGCACCACCTCTGAGGGGAGTTTGTTCCAGACCCTGGATATGCACCATAAAGAACTTTTTTTCTTATATTCAGGCTAAATCAACGTTCCTGAAGTTTATGGCCATTAGACCTTGTTATCACTTGGGGAGCTCTGGTGACCAAATGTTCTCCCAGGTCCTGATGTAGCCCTCTTATGAAGTTGTAGGCTGCCACCAATCTCCCACCTAAGCCTTCTCTTCTCCAGACTGAAGAATCCCAAGTCCCTCAGCCTCTCCTCATTCAGCCTTCCCTCCAGGGCTTGGATCATATGAGTGGCTCTCCTCTGGACTCTCTCAACATTTTCCACATCCTTTCTGAAGTGAGGGGCCCAATACTGGATGTTGTACTCCAGCTGCGGTTTCATCAAGGCCGAGTAAAGCGGGAGGATGGCTTCCCTGATTTTGCTTGAGATGCATTGGTGGCTGCACACCAGAGTTTGGTTAGCTTTGCCCACCACCATATCACATTGGTGGCTCATATTCATCTTGTGATTAATCAAGACCCCCAAGTCCCTTTCGGTCATGAGTGTAGCACTGCCAAGCCTGTAAATATGCTGAGGGTTCTTCCTACCAAGGTGCAGCACCTTGCACTTCTCTGCATTGAAGGCCATCCAGTTTTGGTCATCCCACCTTGAGAGCGCATCCAAGTCGGCCGGTATTCCCAGCCTGTCCTGCAGTGTGACAGCCCTTCCTCATAATTTGTTTCATAGTTCATAGTTCATAGTTTCATAGTTCATAGTTGGTAGGGTTGGAAGGGACCTGAGCAGATCATCAAGTCCAACCCCCTGCCATGGGCAGAAAAGAATGCTGGGGTCGAACGACCCTAGCAAGATGTCTATCTAGCCTCCTTTTGAAGACCCCTAGGGTAGGAGAGAGCACCACTTCCCTTGGAAGTTGGTTCCAGATCCTAGCCACCCTGACTGTGAAGTAGCGCTCCTGATATCTAACCTGAACTAGGCCAGTTCACATCTGACTCCTGAATCTAGATCATTGCTGAAAATGTTAAAGAGTACTGGTCCAAGTACCAAGCCCTGAGAGACTCCACTGGTAACCCTGTGCCATATTGATTTGCTCTCTTTAGCTAGTACTCTTTGGGTCCGACCCTGTAGCCAGTTGCCTAGCCATTGGACCGTACGATGATCAAGGCCACAGTTCCCCAGTTTAACCATGAGGACATCATGGGGAACTAGGTTAAAGACCTTCTTGAAGTTCAGATAAATGATGGTCACATCATCTCCCTTGTCCATGACATATGCTACCTGGTCATAGAATGAGATGAGGTTGTTCAAGCAAGACCTGCCAGGCACAAAGCCATGTTGGCTGGCATTCAGAAGCTTGCCTTCTATTAGTCTGGTGTTGATGGATCCCCTGACAATTTTCTCCAGGATTTTTCTAGGGATGGATGTCATACTGGTTGGTCTATAGTTCCCCGGGTCCTCCCTCCTCCCTTTCTTGTTGATAGGGACCATGTTGGCTCTTTTTCAGTCATCTGGGACCTCACCCAAGCACCATAATTTTTCAAATATCCCTGCCAAGGGAGATGCAATGATGTCTGCCAGCCCTTTCGAGACCCTTGGGTGTATTCCCTCTGGGCCCGTGGACTTGTGAATGCCCAGTTTCTCAAGGTGTTCCCTCACCTGATCCACGTCAATTTTGGGCCTGTCATCCACTCCTAAATTGGTTTGTGCCATTCGTGGCAGTGTGATCCTCATGGGAGGGCAAAAAACCAATGCAAAAAAGTCATTTAGGAGATTGGCCCTTTCTTGGGCATCTGATGTCAGTTGCTCCATTGGATCTCTCAGGGGCCCAATACTGTCCTTGTTCTTTTTCTTACTTCCCACATATCTAAAGAAGGAAGTTTTGTTGTCCTCAATCCCCATAGCTAGCCTAAGTTCATTTTGTTCTTTGGCTTTTCTTGACTACTCTCTGCAGGTGCAGGTGAGCGCAGAGTAATCCTCTTTAGTAATGCTTCCTGTTTTCAAGCTAGTGTAGGCTACTGTTTTGAGTTTAATGAGTTCCAACAGTTCCTTATTCAGCCATAGGGGCTTCCTTGCTTGTTGACTGCATTTCTTGCGAGAAAGGATGGCTTTGCCCTGTGCTTCAAGGATTATGTTTTTGAGTGATGAGCATTCCTCATGTACTCCGTTTTCTGGGGTGGGGGGGTCCAGAAGTTGCACTTCCCAAAGATTAGGACTTCTGTTTTACTGAGGGGTTTGCCTGCTCTTCGGTGAACTAAGAAGGTGACCAATTCATGGTCACTGTCACCAAGCTTCCCCTTGATCTGCAGACTGCTCACTAGGTCCTCCCCTTTGACCAGGACAAGATCCAGTAATGCCTCTCCCCTAGTCAGTCCATAGACTTCCTGGGTTAGGTAGAAGTCATTGATGAATGTGAGAAATCTACACGACCTGTCAGAATTGGCCAGGCACTCATCCCAAGAGATGTCAGGGAGGTTGAAGTCCCCCATGACAATCAAGCATTGAGACCGTGCAGCTTCAACCAGTTCCCCATTGAATTCCCAATCTAGATCTTCCTCTTGGTGGGGGGGTCTATAGTAGACTCCTACATGTAAGTCACCCTCCCCATGTTCTCCTCGTATCTTGACCCAGAGGGTCTCAAGACACTCTTCCTGGTTTGGAAACTCAATCTGCAGGGAGGTGAGATGACCTTTGACGTAGAGAGTAACACCCCCATCCCTTTTCCCGACACGGTCTCTCCTATCCCTACACAGTGTCTCCTATACAAGGTGTAACCCTCTACTGCCACCAACCAATCATAGGTGGAGTCCCACCAGGTCTCCATAATTCCTGCAAGGTTGTATTCATTATGACGAACTTCAGAGTCATGCTGCCTGTTACTGTAATTGATGGAGGCATGGGCAGTCAGAATATGTCATTATATTTCAAGGAACAAGCCAGGACTGTAAAGCTTGGAGTCACAATCTAGAAGCTCAGAGCAGGAAGTCACAAGTCAAGATCAAACACTGGAGTCAAATTTGGGCATTCTAAGCAGGCCATGGGCAAAACATAGTACTCTGTTGCCCCAAAAGCTTTTTGCTGCCACTCTGGCCTTATAAGACCATATCAAGCAGAGCACATTTCCTGTAGCCTTGAGAAATAACTCATCCCTGTCCCTGATTCCTTCCAGCTGGAGCTTAGGCCTAAATTGTCTATAGCTAGGTTTAAGCTCATTACAGTTATTGTCTCACCTCCTGGATTCATGATTCTTGCTCTCAGCTAAATTACAGCACAAAAGTTGAGGGTTCCCTGCCCCCGCCTATTTTTATACTCTAGTGACTGTGACACTGTCCTGGAGATGAGATATTTGGGTTTGAAGACCTTTAGTCTAGGCAGGGTCTATAGGGCACTCCTACCTGCATGTGTGAAAAAATGTTGTGTGGAGTAACAATAAATGGCTACTTAGATGATGATGAAAGAAGAGAAAGCCATAACAGTCTCCTGTCATGCAGGCTCTGCAATGGTGACCCCGCCAAAGAAAAACAATACCCCACTAGTATTAAAAATCTTGGTTTAACTGTCAAAGCAATTCAAGAATTTGCCTCACTCTAAAGTAATACTCTTTAATTATGTCTGCACTAATGGCTTCTTATGAAGAAAACTTCAAATACTTCTGGGAACTCATTACAAGGGCAGAACTGCAGTATAGTTAGCAATCACACCCTTCTATTATGGAATTTACATTCAATATTTCTGCAGTAACTTCAGTCAAGAGAAATAAAGGTTGCTTTTTTTTTTCTCCCTAAGGATTCCTTTGGATCTTAGATTGTCTAGAGTGAAGGGGGGGGTTGATTATTTGGATCAGTTCGCAGCCATAAAGGCAAAACAGAAAGAGATGTGGATGAGAAAGAATCCTGCTCTCAGAACCAAATCACCTTCCCTATCCTCTATAAAACACTCTCGATATTTTCTGTCTTAGTCTGTTTCTGGGTGGAGAGAGAAATCATCAGAGATGGTTATCCAGGAATCTAGCAAGGTCTGCATGTAAAAATACTGTAAGTTCATGTGTGATTAATGGTGTGATTTATGTTGAAATCACAATAATAAATCAATTTTCTTTATTGTACATATATTAAATTAATACACATATAACACAATCAGTATAGATCAATTCAGTCCACTAAACTCAGATTGTCTCAGATTAACTTTCTATTTTGAAAATGTGTATAGATTTTTTTTTTTCTTTGAGGGGAGGGATTTTTTTTTAGGGAAGCTAAATGATGCTGTTGCTAATGCAGAAACAAGGGTTGTTTCCTTATATCTTTTATGGGATCATCTACATAGTTGGAAGAGTTGCTAGATAAGCTTTTAGATAGAAAATGCTTGTTTCTTACACCTGTGGAAGAATCTGATACAGCCTAAAATTAATGCCAGATTAAAAAAAAGACTTTAAATCCAATATCTAATGTCTATTGCAAGGATTTTTATAATAAATGTAATCAATAGTATGTTGATTTAGAAGGAAAAAAAGAACACCCCTCTTTGGTATAAGCATACTTAGATTAGTTATGTCAATTATTAGCATACCTGGAGGCAGGTGCATCAGTTGGTCCAGCTGTTTTCAAGTGGTGAAAAAAACCCCACCCAGAATGTACCAGCAAATATCATGAAGAAATCTTTGTTTATTCACAGTAGTAATTTCTTAGGTTTCTTTGCCAATAGATACATTGTTTTGCCCTTTGTTTTTTGGAGTTTTTATATTTTTTTCCAGTCTATCCCCCCCCCCCCCACACACACACAAATCTATTGAAATAAGTAATATTAAAATGATATTATTAATATAAAAATATTAAACACCCTGCTGTAAAGAAATACTGTTTAATGATACTCATGTAAGCTTAATTCAACTACCATACACACATGAATTATCATACAAAGATTAATTCCATAACTATGCATTATTTTCTGAAGAGCCAAAGGAAGAAAGGAAAAAAAACCAAAACAAAAAAACAACCATAGTATACAATGGCCAGTGAACATCGTGAGTTAATGAAGATTTATTCTTGATATTTGTTGGTACATTTGAGATTCAGCACACAGAATGAAAGGTGCTCAGTGAACACATTGGTAGAGTAAAGGAGACAATTGCCTACAGAACCTGTTTCTAAAGATAGAATTTCTGTAGTACATTAGATAGAGGTCTAAAAGAAAAGAAAGGGTGGTCTTATGGTTACCTCACTGAAGTATAAATCAGGAGACCTGGAGATTATTGCAAAGATGGGTATTAACTTTGGTGTATATCAGTTCTCCATCTGTAGAATAGGGATATTACTCTATAGGTCACAGCTGGGAAGTGGTGACATAGCAGCAAGGTTTTCCTGCTTATGGCTTGAGCGCCATGAGTGCAAACCTCACCTCTGATTTGTTCTGAATGTTGTTATGAGTCAATGAATGTGCAAATGGGCACCTGAGCTTCACAGCCAAAAAGTCAAAGGAGGTCAGATGTGGTCCTAGGCACATCAACCGTTCTGAATCATGGCTACAGAAACTGCCTAACCACAGGGTTGAGCATGTGTTTGAGATCTCATATATAATAAATACTACATTAAGATAACCCATGAATGATGAGGGAAAAAGGAAATATTGAACAGTTTCTTCATTGACTAAGTAATGCCAATCCTTTGCAAAAAAGCAAATGAAAAGTATGGTGGAAGGGCTGATTGGACATCATCAATTATCATAAAATATTGTGCAGTCTATTTCTAGGTTTCTTTCCATTACCTAGGTATCTTCCAAATTCAACAGCAGGTTAGACAACTGATTATATTGTACTGTATAATCTGATTAGGCCAAAATTCAAGGATCTAGTTTAGCAGAAAGGTGGACATTCTGGGTATTATTCAGCCAGCAATGTGCTAGTACGGCCCATTTCAAAATAAACATTGACTTATTGGTTAAGTGAACATTGGTTTATACTTCCTTGAACTGAATATAGAATGTGGTGAAGTTTTACCTTCTTGTGTGTTCCACTTGCATAATGATTTCCGATAATAATTTAAAAAGAAATAAGTAATGACTAATTATATTGAAGAAGAAAGTATCAGTCCATGATTGCTTAGAAAAGTCAAGTGATGGTTTTTACCATTTACTTAGCAATGAACATTAATCACAGTAATTATCAAGATCAACAGAGGATCTCCAATATCCAAATGTGAACAGATCCTATAGCAATAAACTAATCTTCTACATAGAGGTATATACTAAATAGCAGTTTTGAGTGACTCCCTTAAAGAATATCAGTGCAAAATTAGTATTTATTACAATAGCAGTTGGATTTCTGATATTTGGAATGAAAATGATTGGGTACCAGTTTTCAAATATTACCTCCTTAAAAATATATATTCCCATTTTTTTTTAATTGATGTTTAAATCAACAGTTATCTAAAATGAGCATTTATCACGCCAAGAAATTATGCAGGGAATTGGATATATATGTTTAAAATGATATGGATCAAAACTAATGATTTTTAGTAGCACAATACAAGAAAAAAGTAGTGCTTATATTAAGCATATTTCATCAATGCATATTGAGTATAACATACTATTCTAAAAACCCTTAAGTGAAACGTGGAACTTGTATTCTTCTGGCTCCAATCTACTTTTTGTTGTTGTTGTTGCTTAAAATATGTTGCTATTCATTGTGACTGCAGCCAATGTAGCTATTTATTGACAATCTCCCTTAATTTTTGGCAGACAGGTGATTTGTTCTACGACCTCAAATTTACTGCCTGCCCTGGCTACATGAAGAATACAAACAATATCACAGAATTCTTCCTCTTGGGACTCTCTCAGGATGAACAGTTAGAAAAAGTTTGTTTTGTGTTGTTTTTATTCTTCTATATAACTATAGTCTTGGGAAACCTCCTCATTATTGTGACTATAAAAAGCAGTGATCACCTGAGATCCCCCATGTATTTCTTCCTTAGGTACCTGTCCTTTGTAGACATCTGTTACTCCTCTGTCACAGCCCCAAAACTGATTTCTGACTTCCTTGTTGACAGGAAGTCCATCTCCTTTGAGGGATGCATAGTACAACTGTTCCTGGTTCATCTCCTTGGAGGCACTGAAATCTTCATCCTCACAGTGATGGCCTATGATCGTTATATTGCAATCTGTAAACCTCTCCATTACACGACCATCATGAACAAGCAGAGGTGTAGCTGGATGATGGTGGCCTCATGGGCAGGAGGCTTTCTGCATTCCATTGTACAAACGCTCCTGACCACTCAGCTTGATTTCTGTGGACCCAATGTGATAGATCACTTTTTCTGTGATGTGCTCCCTTTACTGAAACTGTCCTGCTCTGATACATATGCTGTTGGCATCATAGTTGTTGCTAATAGTGGGATGATTTCCCTGATCAGCTTTATTGTCTTGGTTGTATCCTACCTTGTTATCTTAGTCACCTTGAGGACCCACTCTTCTAAAGGACGTCTCAAAGCCCTTTCCACCTGTGCATCCCACATCACTGTAGTTACCATATTCTTTGGGCCATGCATCTTTATCTACCTACGACCATCCACCACCTTCCCAGAAGATAAGATGGTTGCTGTATTTTACACCATTTTCACTCCCATGCTGAATCCTTTGATCTATACCCTGAGAAATGAGGAGGTAAAAAATGCCATGAGAAAACTGTATAGTCGAAAATTGAATTTGGGAGGGAAATGAAAAATGTGATGTGAGGGAATTGTGCTAGATATTATTGAAGTTTGTGGAGATGGTAAATGAAAAGATTTACTAGTGATGTTAGATAAAATGTCTCTATCATGTGGTGTCAGCTCTTCAGTAAAATTGTAATGTATTTCCCTTTGAGTTCATAGACACAGACTTCCATCTCTCAGCTGCCTCTACAGTGGTACTTACATTTTTCAGGATTGTTGAAGAAAAATATTTGGTGTCTTCTAAATAGTTTATTTCTTTTTCTATGAGGGCTCTGGCAAATTAATGCATTTATAATGATTCTCTACTTTTACTTCCACAATGAGATAAGTGTTAAATATACCTTATGAAAACATCTCCATTCTGGACCAAATTAGAGAGAAGGGAATATTCTTATAAAAAGGAATGTGCATTCCTACTATATATTGCAAAGCTTTTTTGTCATTACTTCATATATCTCTGCTGAAAGTTAAGGTTTTACTTTTGGGTTTTTTTTTTTCTCAACCCTTGCCATGCTTATCTGTGTTGTTATTGTACAGTAAATCCCAACTGTTGTCTAAGATCTAACTATAATTTTATCATTTATGACAATATCTAGGCTAATTTGACTTGTATATAAACTGGGAAATTGCTTAGAGTGGCAGAATCAAAGAGGCAGCCTTTCTAGAGCTGATGAGTGATCAACAGCTTTTGACTGGTCAGTGCAGGTACATTATGTAATATGGAATGGGAAGAGGAAAAATTCATTTTGTACAAACAAGCAAAGTATTTAGGTCTAGTTCTGGATGAAATAACTGCAACAGAATCACATCTAAATGTAAAAGTCCTAAGGCAAGAATTTAATGGTCAGTGATTGGAAATGAAGAATCTATCAATGAGAATAAGTCACTGTTACCATACTTCTCCTGATGACCTCCTTATCATTAGATGTGTCTTCAGAAGTGCATCAAAGATTCACTACAGACTGCAGTTAAAGAAAAAGAAAAAACTACCACATTAAAAAAAAAAAAAGAATAGGATAGGATGGGAGTAACAAAACTAAATACTGTTTCTATAGGTGGTAGAGTTCAAAATCTAGACTAATGTTTGTTTGAAAGATCTACAAAAGAGGATTTACCTGGTCTTCTGATTACAAGGAACTACACTCCCTGTATGGTGCTGTGTTTAGCCTAGATTATCTTGAAAGCTGGAGAGAGAACACCTTAATGAATGGTATAGTCACATTAATATACAACAGAAATCCCAGTGTACATTAAGGAGAAAGATGATCAATGGGAGATTCCAGATTAACTCCCCTAACCCATGGTATTCCCATATCCCCTTCCAAGCCCCCCATGCTCCCACATCACATGCCTTTCCCTTTCCCCTAACCTGCCATCTCAACTTTCTCTTTCTATCTCCCATTTCCACCCCCAGCCTTTCTTCCCTCAATTCTTACCTCAGGGTTCTTCTTTATACTAACATAATAAAGGGCCTGGTCTGTCTGTCCCTAACACTTTTGATCAAGTGTGCATGCTCCCCCAAGAGGGCCGGCCATGATTGGCATCCTTCTCCACTGTTTTGAATTAGGTGCTTGTGTGTATGCTTTTCCCTGTGAGTATTATTTCAGGGCTTTACATAGAATTTACATGTAGGGATAAGATTGCAAGAGATTTCAAGTGGCTAGAGGACAAGTTAAACTATGCAGGGAGGATTAGGATCTAAAATCTACTTAAATAGCCAAAATGCCACCTATGTGACTCATTGGGAGAGTCACATACACTTCAAGAAAATTGGATTATGGCCCAAGTGTATGCAGGTCATACATGTGCACAAAGGGCAATTTGTTCAGACCTATTTGTAGGCTAAATGGCTAAAGTTCCCCTTCCTGAAGATTTACAGAGTTACTAAAGAACTTCCTGTTTTCTAGGAAGGTATCAAGAAAAGAAACAAGATATAAACTGGGTTATTTCTCAGTAGGGGTGTGCAGAACAGGCCGTATTCCATTAGGATTCAGATTCAGCCCAAATCAGGGACAGTGATTTGATTCATTTATTCAGATCACTTTCCCCAATTCAATTCAGCTGAATCCAAATCTGAAGATTCTATGCTGATTCAGAGAATCAGTGATTTGGCCATAGACCCAGCTTTAAATTGTTTTTCTACATACCTCGAGGTACCAGGCACAGCTTGTGAATGCTGCAATGCTGGGGTGGATGAAGCATCCCACAGGAGCATGGGGGGCCCTCTCCACATCCTTGGCGGTGAACCTGAAAGTAGACCAGAATTACTTCTGGTCCACTTCCGGGTCCACCACTGAATGAGGTGGGGGGCCACTTGTGCATCCCTCTAGATCAGCGACTGGCCATGGGAAGACCCCAGGTGCCTCCCTCCCAGACCCAGGAGGCATCAATCACCAAGCCAGGGGGCTGTGGTGGGGGAGAGGGGCTGTGTGCTCCATGCTGGACCCAGAAGTGTACCAGAAGTGCTTCTGGTCCACTTCCGGGTCTGCTGCCAAGCGCACTGGGGACCCCGCCATGCTCCTGTGGGATGCTCCATCCATCCCAGTATCTCAGCATTCACAAGCCACCTGCTATCTTCAGGTATGTAGAAAAAACACTTAAAGCTGTGTCTATATCCGAATCATCGAATCTTTCTGCATCTCTCCGAATTGATTCAGAGTGTTCTGGTTCAATTTGGAGAGATTAAAGGGTCTCCTGATTCAATTCTAGACACAGACCAAGACAAATCTCCCAATTGGATCATAGATAGACACAGGAGGGACACCAGCTGACCAACTGTTAGCACAGACCTAGTGAAGGGGCACTTGGAGGGACTGTATGTTTTCAGATCAGCAGGCCCAAATGAACTGAAGGAATTGGCCAATGGAACAGGCATGACTGTTTGAGGACTCATGGTGGTCTGGTCAGGTCCCAGAAGACTGGAAAAAGGCCAATGTGGTCCCTATTTTCAAGAAGGGGAGGAGGGAGGAACTAGGAAAATATAGGCCAGTTAGTCTCACCTCTATCCTTGGGAAAACTCTGGAAAAAATCATTAAGGCTCACATTTCTGGGAGCCCCACAAGGGAAATAATGCTGAAAGGAAATCAGCATGGGTTCATTTCAGGTAGATCCTGCCTGACTAACCTTGTTTCCAACCTGTCCAGATCCACCTGGATCCATTCCCTATCCTCTGCTGTGTTAACTTTGCCCCATAATTTTGTATCATCTGTGAACTTGGACAGGGTGCTCCCTACACCCTCGTCCAAGTCACTGATGAAGACATTGAATAGCACCGGTCCAAGGACCAACCTTTGTGAGACTCTACTTCCCACATCTTTCCAGGTCAATATCGACCCATCCACCACCACTCTCTGGGTGTGACCCCTCAGCCAATTTGCCACCCACATGACCATGTAATCATCTATATCACAGCCCGTCAGTTTATTTACAAGAATGGAATGTGATACCATATTGAAGGCCTTCTTAAAGTCTAGGTAGATGACATCTACCTTTACTCCTGCATCTAAGCATTTTATGACCTTTCTGCACAGCAGCAGAAAGGGATCTTGGTGTCATAGTTGACTCCAAGATGAACATGAGTCATCAATATGACAAAATGATGAACAGGGATAACTGAACTTTATCATGCATTAGCAGATGCATAACAAACACGTCCAGGGAGTTGATGCTTCTCCTCTATGTAGCACTGGTCAGGCCTCAGTTGGAGTACTACTCCCAGTTTTAGGCACCACACTTCAAAAGGAATGTGAAGAATCTTGAGAGGGTTCAGAGGAGGGCCACTCATATGGTCAGAGGCCTGCAGGCAAGGTCCTACAAGGAGAGAGTGATGGATCTAGATCTCTTCAACCTTCGCAAGAGAAGGCTGAGAGGTGATCTTGATGCTGCCTATAAATTCATCAGGGGTGGGCAGCAGGGAATAGGAGATGCTCTATTCACTAGGGGACCCCCTGGAGTAACTAGGAATAATGGCCACAAATTGATGGAGGGCAGATTTAGGTTGGACATTAGAAAGAACTTCTTCATAGTCAGGGGTGCCTGAATCTGGACTGGGCTTCCAAGGGAGGTGCTGCTCTTCCCTACCTTGCGGGTCTTCAAGAGGAGACTGAACAAGCATCTAGCTGGAGTCATCTGACTCCAGCACTTTTTCCTGCACAGGGCAGGGGGTGAGAGTTGATGACCTAATTAGGTCCCTTCCAACCCTAACATCTATGAATCTATGTATCTACAATTTGGATTCTGAGATTCAGCCACTGAATCTCTGCCAAATCAGTTGAGTGACCAAAGCTTTACACAGCCCTACTGCTCAGGATAAAAAGTTTTGAATCTACAATGAAAATGTGTGAAGGGATGTGTGAAGGGATTGACATGTAACTGAAAGTATGAGATAGACAAAAGTAAATAGTGCGGCAGGCTATTAAAAGTTTGCTTCCATTACATATCTAAAGCAGCCTAATTTAGGTCTTTCCAATTGATCAGTTTTGAAATGCTTCTGGGAACTCATTATCTAGGGCAATGACATGCTACCTCTATATGATTGATTTTAACTATTTCTGTTGTAACTGCACAAAAAAGGAAGACAAAGCAGCTTTTCCCAGAATGTAGGACAGAAACAGTTCCTTCAATCAGTTTTTTTTCAAAAGCAGAACTGGCCTCTGAGACTTTCTGAGCAGGAAGACATGCAGATGTAAAAGGATCCTTTTGCTGTTTTCATTGCCCCCCATTTCTACTTCAATGATTTACTGCTGTCACATTTTGAAAGAAAGTAAGAGAAATCTGATTTCAAGGCTTGTAAAGAGAGCTGTTTAGATAAATTCAACAAAATGTAAGATCAGCAGTGGAGTAAGAATTAGATCCTGCAAGGAGCAACCCTTCTCATTCTGTTAGTGCTTACTGCTGATCAGACTGGATTGTCTTCACTACCAGGACACATTGAAGCTCTGAGGTTATAAAACCTACCATCTTCCAGGTAACTATAATAACACCTTTTCAATCTTTGTTTTTACTTAGTATGTCTGTATATTTAGCTCTTCTCCTTCCGACCTCCGCATGCCACATTCATGTGCACCTGCATAAGCAAATGGAAAAGGATTTTTAAGTCCTTTAGTGAACTCTGATTCTCTTAGTCAATCTGTTACAATGAAAATAATTGAATTAAAGTATGACTCTGGAACACTGTTTCACAGTCTCAGGACATATGCACTCATTTTGTTTAAAATCAGAGCTAGAGCAATAATGGAAATACTGGAACGTCAAAGAAAAATAATTGTCTATTTTTAAACTAGAAACTAAGGTTTAATTACTATAAGTGTGTTTTTTATTGTTGTTATTTGTGATTGTTATTCATTGTCCTGTTTCTATGTCTGCCAGAATTGAAACAGGAGGAGGCAGGTTGTTCCAAGTTCAATCCCTATTACTTAGTGGTTAAAGCATTTGCCCAGGGAGCAGGAGACATATGCTAGGCACAGACATTCAAAAAGCCAAAGGAAAAACGATTGTTTTCTGTATGTGGCGTAGTTTAGTTTGTTAGGAAACAGAACGGACAGCTGCTATTTGGTGTGGGGTGGGGGCGGGGTACAGGGTGTGGGGAGCAAATCTTAGACTGAGTTCTACCTACTTAATACTAGTCTATGTATACCAAACTGCTGTTCTGTTTAGAGACATAAATGGTTAACCTGTTAAATAAGAATTATATTTATACCATTTACCTCTTACTGTTTACTGTTCAGTGACCTCTGGCAGGAATGGCCCTGGCCCTGGCCCTGGCCCCCTGTCTTCTCCATGTGCCTGGCACTGCATGGGCCACAGGCTGCTGGGAGGGAGCCACGGGTCGGGGGCTTTTGGTGCAACTGAGTCATTAGGATTACTGCTCAGCTGCATAGCTGGAGCTTCCCCTCACCCCAAAGGGCAGGGGCTAGGGCTGGAGACACAGATGGGGCTGTGGGCCTCTCCTATGCTGGAGGGTTCCTGCCACCATGGGGGAGGGAGGTGCTTGCCCCCGACACAAGGGCAGATGGGTCCTTCTCACCATAGCAGTGAATCTCCTCACCCTACAGTGGGTCTGCCCAGCACCCCATCTCTCTGCAGTGACAGGGCAGAGGTAGGGTGACAGGCAATGGGCTGCCTTTGCCTCCCACCATGCTTCTTCTGCCACAGCCTGGACTGGGCAAGTTGTTCTGTGGTGCCGGGCTGGGCCCTCCTCAGCTCACCCCAGGGGAAGGGTGGGGGTGAACTCTTCACCCTCCAGCCCATGGTGGTGGGGCTGCGCGGGGCCTGACCCAGCCCTGTGGCAGGGCTGAGGGGGTGGCTGGCTTGGTCTGAGGAGATGTTATGGCATATGGAGCATGTGGCACCAGGTCTTAGAGATCAGTGCTGGCCCCTTGCTACCATGGTGCCTCTTGAGGTCTAGCCAGCCATACTCTCAGCCCTGCTGGGTGGGCTGGGCCAGTCCCTGCGTGGTCCCAGTGCCATGGGCAAGATGGGGAAGATGCAGCACACCCAATGGAGGTTGCTCCTCTGGGACTGGACCCCCACTTGCTATTGGGCAAGCTGTGTTGTGTCTATTCTGGCAGCAGGGAGGATCCTTTCAGGTCCAGCTGCAGCAGTTCAAGCCCAGTGTTGGGTGCATGGTGAAGACATAAGGGATTGGGGTCAGGGCTGTTGCCACCGGAGGTCTCTGAACTAACTACGTGCTATTGCAGGGGTAGGCAAAGTCCATCCCGCAGGCTGGATCGGCTCGATGATGGACTCCATCTCCTGTTAGCTAGTAAAGCACTTTAACAACTGGGGCACAGAGATTAACTTAGCCTCTCCTGTGAGCAGAAGCATTGTATTATTTTTATTTAATATTCATTGGATAGAGTGGATGGAAAACAATGGAAAAGTTTCTGGCAGCAAAGGTTCACCCTAGAAACCAGGGCCACTATTCATCTAGGGGAGCAGCCATCTTGATGAGTGACACACCTTCTGCCTTGCATTCCTCCTCCTGGTTTTACATGTCTCAGTCTCTTGACTGCCCAGTGGGCCAATCATTGGTCTGAACCATGGAAAGACCCGCCTCTGAAACTGAACACCTGGTGGTCTATTTTTTTCTGCAACTAAAATTACAGTATTTACTTAGCATTATACATGCATCTGGGCAATTCTATTTAACTTTGCACCTGCATTGCCAAAGTGGAGACTCAATGAGCAGGCAGTGTCCATGCTTGCATACCCAAAGCCAATGAGTGGACTTGGCTGTGGACATGTTGTTTTCATACCTAAAACGAAATTGAATTTACCCCAGGTGCCCTTAAAAGATTTTGAATTTTAATTATACTAATAAAATATAAGAAACACAAAGGAAGAACTTGGTGGCAAAGGATAATCAAGGTTGATATTTCCACCCAGACATCCTAGGCTCTCTTTTCTAAGGAAAGAGAATCCTGTGAACCCCAAAATGGCCACCATATTTTTTTTAAACTAATCTATTTGGTAGCTCTGATAATAGCTTGCTAGAAGCTTGTTGGTGATCAGATGAAGCATCATAATAAGGAATATAAAGAGTGTTGGAGTGATGATGAAGTCTTGTTTAACTCTCATCTTAACTTCTCAGGATCTGTAATAGATCGATTACTGAGAGCAACCACTTGTATACCATCATGGAGGGAGAAAATACATTCTGATAGGTAACTGAAGGGACCCTAAACAGTGCCCATCGGTTGATAGAGCTAAAGGCTTTTTGTGATGTCAAACAAAGCCATAAACATAGCTTGATGTTGTTCTGACATTGTTCCTGTAGCTGGCAAGCTGTGAAGATCATGTCAGTTGTGCCACTTGATGCCCTAAACCCACACTGATATTTTGGGAGGAGCTCTTCAGCTAGTGGAAGGAGATGGGTCAGGAGTGTTCCCACAGGGATCTTTCTGTGCTGGACATTAAGGTGATCCATCTGTAACAGCTACTAATACTGACAACAGAGCTGTGCTGCTACCCAGCTTATCCAGAGGTGCTGCATAGAGGAATGCCTTTCATGGAAGATTTGCTGCAAAATAAGCAGGTGTAACTCTAAAGAATAAGCAGTCACAGACCAAGAAGCAGAAGCACCACCAGGATGCAGCAGGGATATTAGAGGGCAATGCTTTCCTTCCTGAAATGCCACATACATCCTTTCACTCAGCTGTGACATAATATGTACAGGTTTAACAGAAGCTTCTTATAACAAACATCCTTCTTTTGTAACAATGACCTCAGTATTCCTTTCATCATTGTTGAATAGGTGTTTACTGTTCATTTCTTTATTTTGTGTCTTGGCAGGTGAATTACTATCTTGCAGGATACTAATTATATGCACTGATCACATGGAACCTGCACATAATGTGTCTGAATTTGTTTTACTTGGACTTACTCAAGATTGGGAGTCAGAACAAATCTGTTTTATGCTGTTTTCAATTTTCTATCCACTTATTGTAGTGGGAAACCTCCTCCTCCTCATCGCTATCAAGAGCAGCAAAAGTCTGATTTCCCCCATGTATTTCTTCCTAAGCTACCTTTTGCTTGTTGACATCTGCTATTCTACAGTTATAGCTCTCAAAATGATTGCATACTTTCTTTTTGAGAGGAAAACCATCTCATTCTCTGGTTGTATGACACAGGTCTTCTTCTCTCATTTCCTTGGCTGTAACTTGCTGTAGCTTGTCATTAGGGTGATGTAGCATCTCATGTAGACGCGCCCAGTACTTCCCTCATCATTGTTGACAGATGCTTGCTGTTCATTTATTTCTTTTGTGTCTTGGCAGGTGAATTAACGTTTTCCTGAATACTGATTATCTACACTGATTACATGGAACCTGCACATAATGTGTCTGAATTTGTTTTCCTGGGACTTACTCAGGATCAGAAGACAGAACAAACCTGCTTTGTCTTATTTTCATTGTTCTATGCAGCTATTGTATTTGGAAATCTGCTCATCATTATCACTATCAAGAGGAGCCCGAGCCTGATTTACCCCATGTATTTCTTTCTGAGCTACCTTTCCTTTGTGGACATTTGCTACTCTACATCTATAGTTCCCAAAATGATCACAGACTTCCTTGTTGAGAGGAAAACCATCTCATTCTCTTGTTGTATGACACAGCTCTTCTTTTGCCATTTCCTTGGTGGTACTGAGGTATTCCTCCTCACAGTGATGGCTTATGATCGGTACATTGCTATCTGCAAACCACTTCATTACATGGCCATCATGACTGGGCGTGTGTGTGGTTGGATGGTGTTGGGTTCCTGGACAGGGGGCTTTGTGCATTCCATTATACAGACTCTCCTGACCACTCAGCTCCCGTTCTGTGGGCCTAATGAGATTGATCACTATTTCTGTGATGTGCACCCTTTGCTGAAACTGGCTTGTACTGACACCTACATTATTGGCCTCATGGTTGTTGCTAATACTGGGATGATTTCTTTGACCTGTTTTGTTGTGTTAGTTACATCATATGTTGTCATCTTAGTCTCTTTGAGGGGACAAACTTCTGAAGGGCGCCTCAAAGCTCTCTCTACATGTGCCTCCCACATCACTGTAGTGATTATATTTTTTGGGCCATGTATGTTCACGTACTTACGACCATCAACAACCTTCTCAGAGGACAAAACTGTCTCTGTGTTCTACACTGTCTTCACCCCTATGCTGAACCCCTTGATTTATACCCTGAGAAATGAAGAGGTGAAAACTTCCATGAGAAAAGTGTGGAATAGAAAAGTGGACTTAGGTGATAAATGAAAATTGTATGTTGTAAAAATAGTACATTTAGAAACTGAGGTGAAATAGATTTCACCAGCTTTTTAGAGAAAAAAGAGATATTCATGTTAGGCTATTACTTTTGAATTGAAAATGTCACAAAAATGTCCAAGAATACTGCTACTGTGCACCTCTTTTAATAGGAAAACCTGGAATATTTAAATCTGTTGGAAAACTAAAGACTTTTGCATTTTTTGTTACTTAACTTGAGTAATTTACTATCATAGAATCATAGGGCTGGAAGGGACCCCGAAGGATCATCAGGTCCAGCCCCCTGCATATGCAGGAAAGACATCTGGGGTCTGATGGCCCCAGCCAGGTGACCGTCCAGTCTTCTCTTGAAGACCTCCAGGGTAGATAACTGCACCACCTCTGGGGGGATCTTGTTCCATAGTCTGGTCACCCTAGTTGTAAAGACTTTTTTCCTAATGTTCAGCCTGAAACTATCTTCCAGGAGTTTGTGGCCATTGTTTCTAGTTTTCCCCCAGGGTGCCCTGATGAACTGTTGTTCACCGAGCCCCTGATGTACGCCTCTGATATAGTGGTAAGCCGCAATCAGGTTCCCTCTCAGCCTCCATTCTTTAGGCTAAAGAGTCCAAGATCCCCCAGCCTCTCCTCGTATGGCTTGATATGCACGTCCCTGATCATGCAGGTGACCTTTCTCTGGACCCTCTTGAGCTTTAGCATGTCCTTGTTGAAGTGCAGCACCCAGAACTGGAGGCAATACTCCAGGTGCGGCTGCACCAGTGTTGAGTAAAGTGGGAGAATCACTTCTTTGGGTTGACTGGAGATGCATCGATTAATGCATGCCAGAGTTTTATTGGCACTAGCTGCTACTGCCTCCCATTGCCAGCTCATATTCATACTGGGGTCTATTGTTACCCCAGATCCCTTTCATTTGTAGTGCTGCTCAGGTCACCGATACCCAGTCTGTAGGTGTGCTGTGGGGTTCTTCCTTCCCAGATGCAGCACTTTGCATTTCTCTATGTTGAACCTCATCTCATTCCATTCTGCCCAACATGCCAGCCTGTCTAGGTCTGCTTGTATCTGCAGCCTATGTGTGGGTATGTCTGCACAACCCCATATCTTGGTGTTATCTGTAAACTGGCCAATAGGCTTTACACCACCTCGTTCAGGTCACTGATGAAGAGATTGAACAGCACTGGGCCAAGTACCAACCCCTGGGGTATACCACTGCCCACATCTCACCAGGATGATAACAATCCATTCATTTGGACTCTGGGCACATGCACATGAGCGCGCATGTGCCTCTTGCCCTGCTCCAACCCCTTTGAGGTGGGTCAACAGGCACGTGTGGGAACAAAAAAATGTTCCCCCTGCTGGAAGTTTGCAGTGCAGGGACAAAATTAGACCCCTGGATATAGGGGCCTAAAAAAAATCAGTGTTTAAAAAAGCAATGAACACCAGGCTGCATATTTCAGCACCAGGGCTCTGGTACCAGTGTGTAAGGGGTCGGGCGGCTGGAGGAGGGGGGAG
>NW_005842683.1:661187-661579 GCF_000455745.1 Alligator sinensis | reverse complement strand
GGTCTGGGGGAGCAGGGTGTGGGGCAGCCATTGTGGGGGCTGCATAAGCTGATGGGGGATGGGGCCAGGTGGGGCAGCAATTGGGGGGCTGGGGTGGAGCATGTGGACCTTGCAATGGAGTGGTAGCCCCTGCGGGGGCCATTTGGCCCTTGTTGGGGGCCCGTACCCCTTGTGTGGTGGTTGAACCCCTTGGGGGTGTCACAACCCAATTAACTTGTGCCCATGCCACTGAGCAAGAGATACCATTCAAGTCATCTTCATTTGACTATTAAGGGTTAAAAGACTTCCCTGCCAAGAAATTCCTTGAAACAAAACGCTGGTGGTGTACTACAGATAATTGGTCAGCTGAAATAAAATGCTAGGGGAAACTATATATAATTGGTCAAAGATAA
>NW_005842683.1:646365-660790 GCF_000455745.1 Alligator sinensis | reverse complement strand
CTCACTCCCCGCCTGCTGAGCTCTAAATCTAAACACTCCGGTGTGAGTCAGGCGGCTGCCGGCTGCTGCTCTGATTCACGACAGGGGGGCTGTACCCCTTGTGAGAGGGCCAAACCCCTTGTGTGGGGGCCATCACCCTGTGGGAGTGCAGCAAAACATGTATTCATGAATTCATGAAACATGTATTTAGAGTTCACGTTATTATTATGATAAGAGATTTGCTTTAACACTGTAAGATATATCAATAAAACATTGTTCAACTGATCACTGTCTCTTTCTTGCTCTTTGTCTTTATAGTGGTCTTTTGTTTTACTTGTGGAGGAACATGGATTTGGGGGTATTTTACAGAGTGACTTTGGGATTTTTTTTATCAGGGATTTTTCAGTTTTCCAAGAGGGAACACCACAATTCCTGCTAGGGAGGCCAGTGGCAGGAGCCTGCTTGCTCACAGATGTCACCTTGGACCCAGCTGGCTCTGGCTGACCTCCTGGCTAAATGGGGCCAGGAGGACAGGCTTTGACAGTTCAAAGCAGGCCACCACACCCGGAACATTTTCCAGGTGACAGCTGCTCAGATGGCCGGGCAGGAGTACACATGGCAGTAGTGCTGTAGAGAGGCCAACCCTGCAACCGCAGTCCACTGGCAGCTGGCCCAGAGGGGCAGATGCCTCTGCTGGCTATACAGTCCCCATCCAAGTCTGGCAGGTGCACAGCAGGTCACAGCCAGGCCAGGCAGCAGCCTCCACTGCCAGACTGCTGCAGTGGGTAGAGGATGCAGGGAACTGTCAGGGCTGCTTCAGCAGTCCAGCTGGCACAAGGGCTAGTGTCCCCAGGTACCAGTTGGCTGGGCCCCAGAAGCTCCTGAGAGCTAGTAACCCTGAGCTACTTGCCAGGGCAGGTTTTATACTGATGGGGACAGCACAGGTGCTGGCCCCAGGCTCTAGCTCCCCCTGGCTGCAGATCTGGGAGGAGCCAAGCAGGGTTATTTTGCCCCAAGTGGCACTGTTTGCTCCATACCAAAGTGCATGTCCGAGCACGTGTGCTGAAGCAAAAAGCTGTGCTTGCATGTGTGGACGCGCCCTCTGTGTCCTACCCCGCAACCAGATTTGCACCCACTTGAGTGTCCCATAGTTGAGCTTGATATCTTCTAGTTTTCTGATCAGTACCTCATGAGATACCCGGTCAAAGGCTTTCTGGAAGTTGAGGTATATGATGTCAACTGATTTTCTCTCATGCAGGTGATGAGTCACCTGATCATAGAAAGAAATGAGGTTGGTCAGACAAGACCTGCCCACAATGAAGCTATGCTGGCTGTCATTCAGTATCATGCCTTCTCCAAGTTTGCCACATATAGCCTCTTTGATGAATGTTTCTAGGATTTTCCCTGGAATAGAAATTGAGCTAATTGCCCTGTAGTTTCCCAGGTCTTCATGCTTCCCCTTCTTGAAGATGGGAACAACATTGGCCCTCTTCCAGTCCTCTGGGATTTCTCCAGAGGCCCATGATTTTTGAAGACCTTTTCCAGGGGCTCTGTGATCACTTTGGCCAACTCTTGCAGCACTCTTGGGTGGAGTTCATCTAGTCCTGCTGATTTATATGAATCTAATTTCTTTAATTGATTATACACCTGTTGTATGGCAATGGTGGGAAAAGTGTCAATCCTGCCCTGCTCCTTATTTGACTTACCTGGCATGTTTTTCCCCTTAGTCTTGTGAAAGACTGAGGCCAAGTAATCATTTAGGAGTTCCATTTTTTCCTGAGTGGTAGTTACCAGGTATCCTGAGGCATTGACCAGCGGCCCCACACTCCAATTAGGTTTCCTTTTCCTGCCTATGTTGCTAAAGAAGGACTTCTTGTTGTCCTTGATTCTTGTAGCTAGTTTTAACTTAGTTTCTGCCTTAGCTTGCCTAATCTGTTTTCTACAAGTGCAGGCCATTGTCAAGTAGTTTTCCTTAGAGGCTGTCCCAAGCTTCCATTGCTTGTATGCTGTTTTACCTGCTTAGCTAAGAGGGGATTTTTGACCCTTTTGCTACTTTTTCTCTATAAGGGAATGGATTTTCTCTGAGTCTTAAGGATTGTATCCTTAAGGAATGATCATTCTTCTCATGCCCCCCTTTACCTGTGGTCCCTGGTCTCTCAGGGCATTCTCTACTAGTGACCTAAGTTTATTAAACTTCCTGTTTTTGAAGTCTAAGACTTCAAGCTTGGTATGTGTTTTGTCAGCCCTGTGACGGATAGTGAACATAATGATGTCATGATCACTATCACCTAGGCTGCCCTCTAGGTTGAAGTTGGTCACCAGGTCATTCCCTTTGACCAGGACCAGGTCAAGAGCTGCATTGCCTCTAGTTGGCCTCTGCACCTCCTGAGTCAAAAAACACTCTTCAGAGATGGTTAGGAAGGATCTTGATTGATCTGAGCTGGCTGAGTACTCATCCCAAGAGCTGTCTGGGTAGCTGAAGTCAGCCATGACAACCATGTCCCATGCATGCCTAGCCTCCATTAGTTCATGGGCAAAAACTAGATCAAGTTCTTCCCCTTAGTTAAGCGGCCTGTAGTATACATGAACAGTCAGGTCTCTCTTATCACAACTCCCCTAGAGCTTGACCAAGAGGGTTTCAAGCTGTTCTTCTTTGGGGCCAGCATTGGCCTGTGGCAAGGTGTTCTGTTCCTTCACATAGAGGGTAACACCCACACCTCTCTTCCCTACCCAATCCCTTCTGTGAAGGACATAGCCCTCTATGGCTATGCTCCAGTCATGAGAGGAGTCCCACCAGGTCTCCCTGATCCCTACTAGAGTGTAGTACCCAGTGGAGAGCAGGAGGACTAGTTCTTCCTGCTTGTTCCCCATGCTTCTGTCATTGGTGTACAGGCACCTAAGTCCTTCTACTGAGGTCACTGGCCCCCTGTTGTGTTGAAGGGGAGCTGTTTTCTCAGCTCCCATAAGAGTGGCTTGCTTGGTTTCTTTGTCGATGGAGCTTTCCTGTATATTGATCCCTGGGTAGGCTCCAGTTAGCATTTCTCCATTCCCCTGTGATCTTAATTTAAAGCCCTATCTAAGAGATCAGCCATCCTGGCCAAGAAGGGGGACTTACCTTTCCGTGTGAGTTGGAAGCCATCTCTCCCCAGGAATCCTCTGTCCTTGAACTGGGTGTCGTGGTCATAGAAGTCAAAGCTTTCTTGGTGGCACCACTGTCAGAGATGCCGGTTCACCTCATTGATGCATTCTTGCTTCCTTGGACTGTTGCCTGAAACAGGGAGCACAGAGAAAAAACTATGTGAACCCCCGATCCTTTAAGCCCAGCTCCCAGAGCCTTGTATTCACTCATGATGCAGTCTGGATTGCTCTCTGTCGTGTCATTTGTTCCCACATGGATAAGGAGCATGGGGTAGTAATCTCTGGGCTGGACAAGCCTGGGTATCTTGTCTGTGACATCACGGATCTGTGCCCCAGGGAGACAGCAGACTTCCTACTATTATTATAAGTATCTTGCTATCATTATTATAGGAATCTTCATTACAATGGAGTACACTACGGGTGGCATTCAGTTTTTTCATCCGCACAGTTGTTTATGTGCCAGAAATTACACTGATGAACAGTTTGATATTCTGCTCCTGGACATGCAGGCATGCATGTTCTACTTTCCAGCAAAAGTCTCGTATTGCTATGCACAGGCCATGTATTTTGCAGGCTCTTGTCTGATATAACTTTTGAAGCTGGTCCCTGGGCTGCCCCTAGAAGGAGGAATGTGGGACCAGGAGGAAGGGCACAAGGGAAAGTATACAGCTCTGTAAAGTGGATGCTGTCCTGGAAAAAGGGAGCCCTGGGTTCTAGCTGGGGCCCTTGTTTCAAATCAGGCTGAATGTTCCCCTCACATTTTCCTTCGTGACTATTAAAAGGGCAGTGGCTTAACTTTAATAAATGCTAGAGAAGCAGCTAATTAATGGATTACCTGTGGTTAGGGTGCTGTACTGGCACCCTCTCCCATTTTTCACCTGGGCACCCAGGGTCAATCCCTCTTTCAGTGAAAGAGACCTAGAATCCTGGACTCCCAGTTGCCCAAAGTGGGACTCAGACAACCTTTTCCTCATCCTGAGTAACAGATTTTACCTGACTCAATTTCTGGCCATTCTGTGCTTGCTGCTACAAGATGCACATGTATGGGCCTTGGCTACTCCTGCACATGCCCAGTGTCTGCAACTTTGTGATGGCACACAGTAATCTTTTGCCATAACTTTTGAATGCTACCTGCCACTGAATATGGGTCAGCTTCCATTTTAAGATTTGCCAGTGGCTTTTGAACTGGACAACAGATCAAACTCTAGGGCTCAAATTTGAATCTCTCTTTATATGGGTAAGTCGCAGTTAAGCAGACAACCTTTGTTGCAGAAGTAGAATTTATGTAGGTTAAGATAGTGCTTCCCTTCATTTGCAAGGTATACTGCACATAGGAGGGGAATGGCCTCTTTTAGCCTAAAGGTTCAGTGCCAAGGGACCCTTGCTGAAGAAGTGGGAGACCTAGGTAGATGCTAGTCCCTCTATCTCCTCTAACCTTGCATATCCTTTTCTAACCACTTGCTTAAGAGTTATATACTTCCCTGAGTACCTTCCTCTACTCTTCATGAAATGTAATTATTGAGTAACCAAAAGGGGAATATTTCTGGGCCCAGGAAAAAAAAGATGGCATATCTCAGTGAAATTGACACTTTTCCACAGAAATTAGGGGGTCTTGAGTTCAGCTCCTTGCTGTTACCACATTTAGCTATTGGCAGTAATGGGATGGTTTCTTCCCCATGGGAGGAATGATCAGAACCCAAGGACCTCTTCTTAGCAGGACTTTGCCAATCTCACTCAGACATCCTCCTCCACTGATTTGAATTAGGTGCTTGTGTGTGTACTTTTCCTTGTGACTAATGTTTCAGGGTTTTACATAGCATTTGCCTGCAGGGATAAGATTGCAAGAGAATTCAAGTGGCTAGAGGACAAGATAAACTATGCAGGGAGGATTAGGATCTAAATTCTACCTAAGTAGCCAAAATGCCACCTATGTGACTCATTGGGAAAGTTATACACTTCAAGAAGATCGGATTATGGCCTAAGTGTATGCAAGTTATGCACGCACACAAAGGGCAATTTGTTCAGACCTATTTGTTCATTCCTAAATGGCTAAAGTTCCCCTTCCTGAAGATTTACAATGTTACTGAAGTATTTCCTGTTTTCTAGGAAGGTATCAAGAAACGAAAGAACATATACACTGCGTATTGCTCAGTATGGGTGTGTGAAGCAGGCCGTATTCAATTTGGATTCAGATTCAGCCCAAATCAGGGACAGTGATTTGATTAATTGATTCAGGTCACTGTCCCCAATTTGATTCAGCTGAATCTGAAGATTCTATGTTGATTCGGAGAATCAGTGATTCGGCCATAGACACAGCTTTAAATGTTTTTTCTACACAACTCAGCGTAACAGGCACAACTCAGCTCGATGCTGGGATGGAGGGAGTGTCCCACAGAAGTGTGGGGGATGGTGAGGGGACCACATGCTTGGTGGCAAACCCAGAAGTGGACTGGAAGTACTTCTGGTACACTTCCGAGTCCGCCACTGAGTGCATGTGGGCGCAGCAGTGGGCCATGGGGGGACCCCAGGTGCCCCCACCCCAACCAAGGAGGCACCAGTCACCAAGCAGGGAGGGGCTGTGGAGAGTGGGGCGGGGGAGGGAGTTGGGGACTGTGCACACCACGACGGACCCAGAAGTGGACCGGAATTGCTTTTAGTCTGCTTCCGGGTCTGCTGCCAAGTACTGAGGGCCACTGAATCGGGCTGAATCTCCGTCAAATCAAATCAGTGAATGAAGCTTTGCACAGTCCTATTGCTCAGGATAAAAAGGTTCAAACCTACAATGAAAATGTGAGGAGCTGAAGGGGTTGACATCTAACTGAAAATGTGAGATTCAGAAAACTACTGCAGCAGGCTATTAAAAGTTTGCCTCCATTACATATCTAAAGCAGCCTAATTTAGGTGCTTCTTCATCAAGTCTTTGCAACTGATCAGTTTTGAAATGCTTCTGGGAACTCATTATCTAGGGCAATGACATGTTA
This sequence comes from Alligator sinensis, assembly GCF_000455745.1. Taxonomy (NCBI): domain Eukaryota; kingdom Metazoa; phylum Chordata; order Crocodylia; family Alligatoridae; genus Alligator; species Alligator sinensis. The sequence goes on along the minus strand of NW_005842683.1, from coordinate 654,692 downwards.
CCTCTATGTGTTTGATTTTAATGATTTCTGTTGAAACTGCACAGGCAAGGAAGACAGGCAGCTTTTCCCAAAATGTAGGACAGAAACAGTTTATTCGATGAGTTCATTTCAAAGGCAGAGCTGGCCTCTGAGACTTTCTGAGCAGGGGGACATGCAGATGTAAAAGGATTCCTCTGCTCTTTTCATTGCCCCCCATCTCTACTTTAATGATTTACTGCTGTCACATTTTGAAAGAAAGTAAGAAAAATCTGATCTCAAGGCTTGTACAGAGAGCTGTTTAGGTAAATTCAACAAAATATAAGATCAGCAGTGGAGAAAGAATTAGATCCTGCAAGGAACAGCCCTTCTCATTCTGTTAGTGCTTACTGCTGATCAGGCTGGATTATCTTCACTACCTGGACACATTGAAGCTCTGTGGATATAAAACCTACCATCTTCCAGGTAACTGTAATAACATTTTTCAATCTTTGTTTTTACTTAGCATGTCTAAATATTTAGCTGTTCTCCCTTCCACCTCCACAGGCCACATTCATGTGCACCTGCTTAATCAAATAGAAAAGGATTTTTAAGTTCTTTTGTGAACTCTGATTCTCTTAGTCAATCTGTTACAATGAAAATAATTGAATTAAAGTATGACTCCAAAACACTGTTTCAATCCTTTTTTCCATCTTTTTATAATCACTGCATTGTTCATTTTTCATTATTTTAATTTATAAAATATGTTAATTTGAGTCATAAAAAATGGGCACATAACTATAAAATGCTATCCATCTGTCTCCTCGCCCATTTATCCAGCCTCATACACCTCTCCTCCTTGCTCCATCTCTACTTCTTTCTTTTTCACAGTTAAACATGTCAAAGCATGTCAATCCATTAATGAAAAGCCTTTTTTGGAATGAAGGAAATTTAATACATTGAATTCAAATCAATTCAAAATACTTCCAGGATGAAGCATTTGTTAGAAACCTTGCACTTTTCTGGTTTTACCGAGTAGCCACATGCCCAATAAAACTGCCTAGAACAATGGCAGATAATAGCTGTTTCTCTTCCTAGAAGAGAGAGGGAAAAATCATCCTGGAGAAATACAGAGCTAATTCAGAATTGATCTTTGCTATGTGAGGCACTTAAGAAAGTATCTCTTTAGGTCTCTGAGCACATTAACCTAATCCAGAGGATTTTTTTCAGGGTGATGTAACCTAAACCCTTGTCCTCAATCCCAGTCCAGATGGAAGCAGTGGCTAGACTGAGGCTGGGCACCTCGCCATCTCTCCCACCATTAATAGGGTCAGCAGTCAGGGGAAGGGCTAGGGATCCCCCACCTATGGACAAAAAGGCATAGTCTAAGTGTATCACCATATCATGATGTTAGAGTCAGTATAGACAGACCCACAGAGCTCCTTATACATCACAGAACATCCTCCCCTCCTCTGCTGATTTCAGTTCCCCAACTAGGACCATCTCTGAACCTTCCATATCGCTGAATGCATAAACGTGGTCAAGGGACATAGTGCTCTCTTTCAATGCCCCTCCAAAAGCCCCTAATTGCCCTACCAGAATCTCAGAACGTTCCAGATGCACTTGTTTCATTTAAAAGCAGAGCTGAAGCAATAATGGCAAATGTGGAATGTCAAAGAAAAATAATTGTGTTTTTTCTTACTAGAGGATAAGTTGCAATTATTATAAGTGTGGTATTTATTGTTGTTATTTATTATTGTGATTTATTGTCCTGTTTCTGTGCCTGCCAGAATTGAAATAGAGGAGGGGGCAGGTTGTTCCAAGTTCAATCACTATTACTCAGTGGTTAAAGTATTTTCCCAGGGAGCAGGAGACATATGCTAGGCTAGGACATTCAAAAAGCCAGGGGAAAAACAATTGTTTTCTGTATGTGGTGTAGTTTAGTCTGTTAGGAAACAGAACGGACAGCCGCCCTTTGGTGTAGGGTGGGGGCAGAGGAGAGGCACAGGCTGCAGGGAGCAAATCTTAGACTGAGTTCTACCTTTTTAACACTAGTCTCCATATTCCAAACTGCTATTCTGTTTGGAGACATACATGGTGAAATTGTTAAACAAGAATTATGTTTATACCATTTACCTCCTACTGTCTACTGTTCAGTGACCTTTGACAGGAGTGGCCCTGGCCCGGGCCCCGTCCCCTTCTGTCTTCTCCATGTGCCTGGCACTGCATGGGCCACAGGCTGCTGGGAGGGAGCCACGGGTCAGGGGTTGTTGGTGCAACTGAGTCATTAGGGTCACTACTCAACTGCAAAGCTGGAGCTTCTCGTCACCCCAAAGGGCAGGTGCTAGGGCTGGACACACAGATGGGGCTGGACACATAGATGGGGCTGTGGGCCTCTCCTGTGCCTGGTTCCTGCCTCCATGGGGGAGGGAGGTGCTTGCCTCTCATCTTAACCTCTCAGGATCTGTAATAGATAGATTACTGACAACAACCACTTGCATACATCATGGCGGGAGAAAATAAGTTAGAAACAAATACATTGCGATGGGTAACCGAAGGGATCCTACATAGTGCTCCTCAGTTGATAGAGTTAAAGGCTTTTTGTGATGTCAAACAAAAACATGAACATAGCTTGATGTTCTGGCAATGTTCCTGAAGCTGGCAAGCTTTGAAGATCATGTCAGTTGTGCCACTTGATGCCCTAACCCCACACTGATATTCTGGGAGGAGCTCTTCAGTTAGTGGAAGGGGATGGGTCAGGAGGGTTCCCACAGGGATCTTTCTGTGCTGGACATTAAGGTGATCCATCTGTAACAGCTACTAATACTGGCAGCAGAGCTGTGCTGCTACGCAGCATATCCGGAGGTGCTATATAGAGGAATGCCTTTCGTGGAAGGTTAGCTGCAATATAAGCAGAGGTAACTCTGATAAATAAGCAGTCACAGACCAACGGGCAGAAGCACCATCAGGATGCTGTGTGGACATAAAGGGCATTGCTTTCCCTCCTGAAATGCCACATATATCCTTTCACTGAGGTGTGACACGCTGAGTACAGGTCTAAAACAAGCTTCTTAAAACAAACATCCTTTTTTTGTAATAAAGAACTCAGTATTTCACTACTCATTGTCGAATAGGTGTTTACTGTTCATTTCTTTATTTTGTGTCTCGGCAGGTGAATTAACATCTTGCTGAATACTGATTATATGCATTGACCACATGGAACCTGCACATAATGTATCTGAATTTGTTTTATTGGGACTTACTCAAGATTGGGAGTCAGAACAAATCTGTTTTGTGCTGTTTTCAATTTTCTAAGCACTTATTGTAGTGGGAAACCTCCTCATCATCATCACTATCAAGAGCAGCAGAAGTCTGATTTCCCCCATGTATTTCTTTCTAAGCTACCTTTCGGTTGTTGACATTTGCTACTCTACATCTATAGCTCCCAAAATGATCTCAGACTTCCTTGTTGAGAGGAAGACCATCTCATTCTCTGGCTGTATGACACAGCTCTTCTTCTCTCATTTCCTTGGTTGTGCAGAGATATTCCTCCTCACAGTGATGGCTTATGATCGGTACATTGCTATCTGCAAACCACTTCATTACATGGCCATCATGACTGGGCGTGTGTGTGGTTGGATGGTGTTGGGTTGCTGGACAGGGGGCTTTGTGCATTCCATTATACAGACTCTCCTGACCACTCAGCTCCCATTCTGTGGGCCTAATGAGATTGATCACTATTTCTGTGATGTGCACCCTTTGCTGAAACTGGCTTGTACTGACACCTACATTGTTGGCCTCATTGTTGTTGCTAATACTGGGATGATTTCTTTGACTTGTTTTGTTGTTTTAGTTATATCATATGTTGTCATCTTAGTCTCATTGAGGAGACAAACTTCTGAAGGGTGCCTCAAAGCTCTCTCTACATGTGCCTCCCACATCACTGTAGTGATTATATTTTTTGGGCCATGTATCTTCATGTACTTACGACCATCAACAACCTTCTCAGAGGATAAAACTGTCTCTGTGTTCTACACTGTCTTCACCCCTATGCTGAACCCCTTGATTTATACCCTGAGAAATGAAGAGGTGAAAACTGCCATGGGAAAATTGTGGAACATAAAAGTGGACTTAGGAGATAAATGAAAATGGTACATTGTAAAAATAGTACTTTTAGAAACTGAGGTAAACTAGATTTCACCAGCTTTTTAGAGAAAAAAGACATATTTATATTTTAGGCTAGTAGTTTTGCCATGAAAATGTCACAAGAATTTCCTATTTATAGGGTACTGTGCACCCCTTTTAATAGGAATATCTGGAATATTTAATTCTGTTGGAAAAGTAAAGACTCTTGCATTCTTTATTACTTACCTTGATTTATTTACTATCATTATTATAAGTATCTTCATTACAATGAAGTACACTAAGGGTGGCCTTCTGTTTTTCCTGGCTACCTAAAAATATCACTTGATCATCTGCATGGTTGTTTATATGCCAGAAATTACACTGATGAACAGGTTGATATTCTGCTCCTGGACATGCATGCATGCATGTTCTACTTTCTAGCAAAACACTCTTATTGCTATGCCACAGGCCAGTTATTTTGCAGGCCCTTGTCTGATGTACCTTTTGAAGCTGGTCCCTGGGCTGCCACTAGAAGGAGGTATGTGAGTCCAGGAGGAAGGGCACAAGGGAAAGTTATACAGCTCTGTAAAGTGGATGCTGTCCTGGAAAAAGGGAGCCCTGGGTTCTAGCTGGGGCCCTTGTTTCAAATCAGGCTGAATGTTCCCCTCACATTTTCCTTCATGACTATTAAAAGAAAAGGGCAGTGGCTTAACTTTAAAAAATGCTAGATATGCAGCTAATTAATGGATTACCTGTGATTAGAGTGCTGTACTGGCACCTTCTCCCATGGTTCACCTGGACACCCAGGTTCAATCCCTCTTTCAGTGAAAAGGGCCTAGAAACCTGGACTCCTAGTTGTCCAAAGGGGGACTCAAACAACCTTTTCCTAATTCTGAGTCTATGTGTGATAGTAACACATTTTATCTGACTCAATTTCTGGCCATTCTGTGCTTGCTGCATTCCTAAAAGAGGCACACATATGGGCTTTGGCTACTCCTGCACATTTCCAGTGTCTGCAACTTTCTGATGGCATAAAGTAATCGAACAGTGCAGAGCTGTCTCCTCAGGATTAGAATGCCAACCTGTGCATGACCAAAAATGTCATGTAGATGACCAAATCTGGACTCCTAGGGTTGAGAACAGATAGTCACACCTAGTACATTTTGATGAGAAGGTTATTCTACTACTCCTGGTTCTGTTCATGGCTGCGGTGTGGCTCTGGGAAAGCTCTCTGATCTACTTCAGTGGTTTCCAGTTTAGACTGCAAACTCTTCTTCTCTGTCTGGGAAGCGTTATTGCTTGTGTTAGCTACAATTTGGTATTCTTTTTTGGGGAATCTTTAGTTATATGCAATTTGTGAGTTTCTGTTAAATGCATCTTCATTTGTGACTTAAACTGTGTGAATTCTTGTAAGCTTCACTTAGTGTAACTTCTTTATTTTACCTTATTGAAAGTAATTAAATTTGCAAAAGAAAGAGAAGCAAAGTTCATTGTGTTTTAAATGCAAATGCAGATTTTCAAACCATCCAGCTTTTCATTTATGCACAGTGCAAGTTATGTCATATCAGTGCAACACATTTTAGATAAACGACTCACAAATGGATATGTACTATGAGGCTCTTGTAGAACAGAACATGTAATCAGAGAATTAGGTCTAGGACATCTGGAATCCAGTTTGACCTGTAATGCATTGCTGTTCCGTAATTTGTAACACTAAAAGTTAGCTCATGGCAGCTTCAGAAACTCAGGTCTTCTGAAGTTCTCAACTTGTAAGAGTAATGATGTTATGTACCTTCAAATGGAAGTTGAATTCATTTTGAAAAATATGATATTCCTGTTACACAAAACTAGAAGAATCCTATTTCTCTAAATGGGAGCAACTGCCTCAATTTCAGGCAGCAGAATTTCTCATGATGAGACCTACCTGCGATAATCTAAAGCCCCTTTAAATTGAATCTTCTGGGAAAGTATATCTCAGAATCTAATATTCTCATAACAGTAATAAGCAGTAGGGCTGTGCGAAGCTTTGGTTGCTGATTCGATTCAGCTGAGATTTGGTCCAATTCAGCAGCTGAATCCGAATTGAATCAGAAGACCCATTAATTTCTGCTAACTGAATCAGAAGTCTCCGATTTGATTCAGAGAGATTTGATGATTTGGACATAGACACAGCTTTATGTGTGTTTTTCCACATACCTTAAGGTACAACGTGGCTCATGAACACTGAGATCGTGGGGTGCATGGCACGTCCCATGGGAGTGTGGGAGGGTCCCCAGTGCACTCAGTGGTGGACCCGGAAATGGACCAGAAACACTTCTAGTCCACTCCTGGGTCCTCTGCGAAGTACACAGAACACACCTTCATCCTGCGACTCAGTGACTGGTGCCTCTTAGGTCTGGTGAGGCTGATTGCTGAGCCAGTGGGGCATGGGGGCAGTCCCCCATGTGCTCAGTGGCAGGCCCTGAAGTGAACCGCAAGTAGACTTCAGAGACTTCATAGACATTCGGGCTGGAAGGAACCCCGGAGGATCATCGAGAGCAGCCCCCTGCCCGGGGTCAGGAAGTCAGCAGGGATCATAGGAAGATCCTAGCAAGATAAACATGTAAAAGTGTCCTGAAGGTGTTCAAAGTGGGTGCTTGAACCACCTCCGGTGGCAGTCTATTTCAAACCTTGGGGGCTCGGACAGTAATGAAGTTCTTCCTTATGTCCAGCCTGAAACGGTTGCAGAGGAGTTTGTGACCATTCGATCTTGTCATCCCCTGGGATGCTCTGGTGAACAGACATTCCCCCAGATCCTGGTGACCCCCCCTAATAAACTTATAGGTGGCCACCAGATCACCCTTTAGCCTATGCTTTTCCAGGCTAAAGAGTCCCATGGCTCTCAGGCTCTCATCATAAGATCTGTTATCCTGACCTCTGATCATGCGCGTGGCTCTCCTCTGCACTCTCTCAAGCTTCTCCGCATCCTTTTTAAATTGTGGAGCCCAAAACTGGACGCAGTACTCCAGCTGTGGCCTCACCAAGGCTGAGTACAATGGGAGAATGAAGTCCTAGGATTTGCTTGAGAAGCATCTATGGATGCAAGCCAGGGTTTTGCTTGCTTTACTAGCCACAGCATCACATTGAAGGCTCATGTTCATCTTGTGGTAAATCCTGACCCCCAAGTCCCTCTCATTCATAGTGCTAGTCAGTGTGGCACTGCCGGGCCTATAAGCATGCTGCAGGTTTTTCTTCCCAAATTGGAGAACTTTGCATTTTTGGGGTGTTAAACACCATCAGGTTCTCATCTGCCCATTTCATGAGCCTGTCAAGATTTGCCTGGATCACCCTCCTGTCCTCAAGTGTGAATGCTTTACCCCGGAGTTTGGTGTTGTCAGTGAACTTGGCCAGCCCACTTTTGACATCAGTGTATACATCATTGATGAAGACGTTAAAAAGTAAAGGCCCTAGGACAGAGTCTTGAGGGACCCCACTGGTCACAGCACACCACTACAATTGACTTCCATCAACCACCACCCTCTGGGTCCTGCCGCGGATCCAGTTTCCCAGCCAGCAGATCATGGTGAGGTTGAGGCTGCAGTTGGCTAGTTTTGCCAAGAGGTGATCATGGGATACCAGATCGAAGGCTTTTTTAATGTTAAGATATATGACATCAATAACTTCCCTCTTGTCCAGGTGATAGATCACCTGGTCGTGAAAGAAAATGAGATTGGTCAAGCAAGACCTACCCGCAACAAATCCATGCTGGGTATCCATCAGGATATTGCCGTCAGCTAGCCTGTATAGAATGGCCTTTTTGATAATCTTTTCCATGAGCTTCCCCAGGATAGAGGTCAGGATGGTGGGTCTGTAGTTTGCCAGATCTACTTTCCTCCCTTTTTCCACACTGGCCTGCTTCCGATCTTCGGGCAAGATCCATGCCATGATCTGTGCCAAGATCCATGCCAGGGGCTGAGCTATGATGCTTGCCAGCTCTTTCAGTATGCTTGGGTGTAGACCATCAGGGCGGGCTGACTTGAAGGTATCCAGCCTGTCAAGGTGTTCCTTCATGAGCTCAGCTTTGATGGATGGTAAGGAATCTCCCTCACCCGGGCCTCCCTGTCCTGCAGTGGGCAGGGGCGTCCCATGGGACTGGTGAAAAACTGACGCAAAGTACATGTTTATCAAGTTTGCTTTTTCCTGGGCATTGGTTGTCAGTTGTCCCATCTGGTTCAGCAAGGGTCAAATGTTGGCCTTGGTTTTCCTGT
>NW_005842683.1:636366-646341 GCF_000455745.1 Alligator sinensis | reverse complement strand
CCCCACATATCTAAAAGAGGACTTTTTATTGCCCTTAATATTTGTAGCTAGCTGGAACTCTGTCGCAGCCTTGGCTTTCCTGGTTTGCTCTCTGCAGGTCCAGACCAGAGCACAGTATTCCTCCTTGGAGGTGGATCCAATTCTCCATCCTTCGTAGGTCTTCCTTTTAGATGCAGGAGGTCTGCTAGTTCCCTGAAGAACCAAGGGGGATGCTGTGCCCTTTTGCTGTCTTTCCCCTGATACGGGATTGACTTTGCTTGTACATCCAGGATCACTCCCTTGAGGAGCAACCACTCGTCCTGAACTCCCCTCCCCTTTGGCTTGTGGTTCTTTATAGCCTCACTGACAAGCCTCCTGAGCATGTCAAAGTCAGCTTTCCTGAAGTCAAGGACTTCTGTATTGCTGACTGACTTGCCAGCTTTACAGTGTATGGTGAAGGTGATCAGCTCGTGGTCACTGTCATCCAGCTTCCCTTCACTCAAGTACTTCTGGTCCACTTCCAGGTCCACCACCAGGCACACAGGCCCTCCCCACCCTTGCCTGTGGGATGCTCCATCATCTCCATCATCTCAGAAATCATGCTCTCCACCCCAGGGTTCTGAGGGAATTGGCAGGGGTTATCGCGGGGCCCTTGGCATGGCTTTACGAACACTCATGGTTCTCTGGCCAGGTGCCAGAAGACTGGAAGAAGGCCAATGTGGTCCTCATTTTCAAAAAAGGGAGGAGGGAGGATACAGGCAACTATAGGCCCCTTAGTCTTACTTCAGTCCTGGGGAAGCTGTTTGAGAAAATTATCCAGGAGCAGATCTGGGAAGGATCAGCAGGGGGGATGATGCTCAGGGGCAACCAAGCATCGGTTCATTACAGGCAGGTCCTGTCAGACCAACCTGATTGCCTTCTACGATCAGGTCACAAAATCATTGGATACAGGTGCCATGGTGGATGGTGTCTTTCTGGACTTCAGGAAGGCCTTTGACACTGTTGACCACCCCATTCTCATTAAAAAGCTAGGCAAGTGTGGCATTGATGCCTACACAGTCAGATGGGTCATTATTTGTTTAGGGGGCCACACTCAGAGACTGGTGGTGGATGGGTCATATTCGACCTGGAGGGTTGTGGGCAGTGGGGTCTCTCAGGGCTCAGTCCTCAGGCATGTACTGTTCAGTTTCTTTATTAGCGACTTAGATGATGGGGTGAAAAGCACCCTGTTCAAATTCACTGATGACACCAAGATTTGGGGTAAGGTAGGCACACTAGATGGGAGGGACAGGATACAACTGGGCCTGGACAGGTTACAGGGGTGTGCAAATGAGAATAGGATGGGATTCAATACTGACAAGTGCAGGGTACTGCACTTGGGCAGTAAGAACCAGCAGTATACCTATAGGCTGGGGAACTCCCTTCTCAAAAGCACAGTGGCTGAAAGAGATCTTGGAGTCATCATCAATTCTAAAATGAACATGGGCCACCAATGTGAGGACTCAGTCAGTAAGCCTAGCCACACCTTGTCATACATCCACAGATGCATCACAAGCAGGGCAGATTGGAATCAGATGAAGTTCAACTTTGAGAAATGTAAAATGTTCCATCTGGGACAAGCACCCCCCCCCTCTACACACCAGAGTCTTGGCAACACCCAACTGACAGCACCACAAATGAAAGGGACCTGGGGGTAACAATAGACCACAGTATGAATATGAGTCGGAAATGTGACGCTATAGCCAACAGGGCAAATAATAACCTGGCATGCATCAATTGATGCATCTCCAGCAAAATTAGGGAAGTGATTCTTTCACTCTACTCATCATTGGTGAGACTGCAGCTGGAGTACTGCATCCAGTACTGGGCACTGCACTTCAACAAGGACATGGTAAAACTCAAGAGAGTCCAGAGAAGGGACACCATATGATCAGAGACATGCACAGCAAGCAACATTAAGAAAGGCTGAGGAACCTGGGATTCTTCAGCCTGAAAAAAGAGAAGGCTGAGAGGGGACCTGATAGCAGCTTACCACTACATCAGGGACATAAATCAAGGGCTTGGTGAACAACTATTCACCATGGTATCCTTGGGGATAACCAGGAGTAATGACCATAAATTCCTGTAAGACCATTTCAAGCTTAACATTAGAAAAAACTTCTTCACAGCCAGGGTGTCCTTACTGTGGAATAGACTCCCTCCAGAGGTGGTGCAATCACCCAGCCTGGAAATCTCTAAGAGGAGACTGGATGGTCACCTTACTGGGGTCACTTGACCCCAGTTGTCTTTCCTGCCCAGTACAGGGGGCTGGACCCAATGATCTTCCAAGTTCCCTTCCAGTCTCACAATCTATAATTCTAAGAATATATGTTCATAAGTGTCATTTCTGACACCTAAACTACAATGTAGATGACTAGGTGGTATTCTTAGGTAGCCAGGAAGAAACAGAATGACACCTTCAGTGTACTCCATTGTAATGATGATGCTAATAATAATTAATCAAATTAAGTTAACAAAATGTACAAAAGTATTTATTTTTCACACAAATTTAAATATTGCAAGCTTTTCTATTAAAAGAGTCACACAATAGCAATATTCATAGGAAATGTTTGTGAGGTTTTCACTGCAAAACTAATAGCCAATAACAATATTGTTTTTTCTCTAAAATGCTGGTGAAATCTAGTTTATCCATCAGTTTCTAAAAGTCCTATTCTAACACCTAACAATTTTCATTTATTGTCAAAGCTCACTTTTTGGATCCACATTTTTCTCATGGCATTTTTCACCTCTTCATTTCTCAGGGTATAAATCAACGGGTTCAGCATAGGGGTGAAGACAGTGTAGAACACAGAGACAGTCTTATCTTCTGAGAAGGTTGTTGATGGTCGTAAGTACATGAAGATACATGGCCCAAAATATAAAACCACTACAGTGATGTGGGAGGTGCAAGTGGAGAGAGCTTTGAGGCGCCCTTCTGTAGAACACTTTCTCAAGTAGACTAAGATCACAATATATGATGTAACTAACACAACAAAACAGGTCAAGGAAAGCATCCTCGTATTAGCAACAACGAGGCCAACAATGTAGGTGTCAGTACAAGCTAGTTTCAACAAAGGGTGCACATCACAGAGATAATGATCAATCTCATTAGGCCCACAGAACGGGAGCTGAGTGGTCAAGAGAGTCTGTATAATGGCATGCAGAAAGCTCCCTGTCCAAGAACCCAATACCATCCAGCCACAGACATGCCCAGTCATCATGTTCATGTAATGAAGTGGTTTGCAGATAGCAATGTACCGATCATAAGCCATCACTGTGAGGAGGAATACCTCAGTACCACCAAGGAAATGGCAAAAGAAGAGCTGTGTCATACAACAAGAGAATGAGATGGTTTTCCTCTCAGCAAGAAAGTCTGCAATCATTTTGGGAGCTATAACTGTAGAGTAGCAGATGTCCACAAAGGAAAGGTAGCTCAGAAAGAAATACATGGGGGAAATCAGGCTCTGACTCCTCTTGACAGTGATAATGATGAGGAGGTTTCCCACTACAATAACTGTACAGAACACTGAAAACAGCACAAAACAGATTTTTTCTGTCTCCTGGCTTTGAGAAAGTCCCAGTAAAACAAATTCAGACACATTATGTGCAGGTTTCATGTGGTCAGTGCATATAACCAGCATTCAGCAAGATGTTAATTCACCTGCCAAGACACAAAATAAAGAAATAAACACTAGGCAGCTATTCAACAATGATGATGAAAATACTAAGATCATTATTTAAAAAGGAGAATTTTGGTATTTATTAACTTTCTTTAGAGTCTATAAATATGATAATTTTTAATTTAAAAAAATAAAGGGACAATATAGATTCAATGAACTGGGGTGGTAATCTCAGAATTCACTGCATTTTCTTTACTCAGAAAAGAGACTCTAGAAAGTCTTGGTGGAAAATTCTACCTTGATTATCCTTTGCCACGAAACTCTCCCTTGTGTGTCTTATATTTTATTAGTACAATTTCAATTCAAAATTCTTAAGGGCACCTGGGGATAAATCCTGTTTAATTTTATGCATCAGATTGCATGTTCACAAACACCTAAGTCCACTTCTTGCCTCTGGGTATGCAAGCACTCCTCAGTAAGGCTCCACTCTGGCCATGCAGGTATGAAGTTAAATAGGATTCCCAGATACATGTGTAATGCTAGTTACATCTTGTAATTTTAGTTGCAGAAAAAACAGGACTTGCAGGTGTTCAATATCACAGGAGGATCTTTCCATGATTTAGACCAATTACCTGACCAGCTGGGTAGCCAGTAAAGGGAGAAATATAGGACCAGGAGGAAGAGAGCAAGGCCAAAGGTGTCTCTCTTATCAAGATGACTGCTCCCCTGGATAAATAGGGGCCCTGGTTTCTAATATGAATCTTTTCTGCCAGAAACTTTCCCATTGTTCTCCATCCTTTTTATCCAATGAATACTAAATGCAAAAAAAAAAAAAAAATAAAAGTACAATGGTTCTGCTCAAAAGGAACTATTCACTGTGCCCTGTTGCTTAAACTACTTTACTAGTTAAGGTGGAGATACAGGTTTAACCCCACTCCAGATAATTGTAGCCTAGAGCCAATGTCTCCTACTCACTAGGCTAATGCTTTAACCACTAAGTAACAGGGAATAAACATAGAATACCCTTCCTCATCCTTTATTTGAAGGCTGGTAGGCATGGAAGCAGGGCAAGACAAAACCCCACAAACTGTGTAAGGGAAATAAAAATGCAGTTTAATTGCTGCAAAAACTCCCCATGGCTGTGAGACCTGGACACTTGCCAGGGCACTAGAAAACCACATTGAAACTTTTGAAATACAATGTTTCAGAAGACTTATATGCATACCCTACTGTATTCTCAGAACAAAGGTACTTGTGAAACATCAAATCAGACAAAAAGTCATCAAATACAAACCCTTACTTGAAATCATAAGAGGAGGAAAAATCCCGTAGTTTGGACATGTAACAAGAAGGTCCGGCACACTTACCAACACCATCCTGCAGGGTACTGTGCATGGAGGAGGAAGAAGAGGGAGACTGAGGACAAGCTGGACCACAAACATCAAAGGCTGGACAGGCTTAAAATTGCCTGATTTTACAAGAACTGAAAAAGACGAGGAAGAATGGAGGGCAGTTACTGTTATATCATAGGTGCCCTAATGATCAATGCAGCCTCAGGATTGACTGACTGACTGAGATTGCTGCATACCTGCCCTGAAATCAGAACTGAAAATGAAATAGGATCCTGTCTATAGTTTGCAACACTGGAATAGTTCTAGGTCTAGATCATGATATATTTTGCTCTTGCACTGAGATACATAAACACCACTTTTGTTTTGTATATGCAAAAATGAGAATGAAATATCTCTTCAAAGAGCCAAAGCCTGAAAATTGGTCCCTTATTATTGTCATCTCTAACACAGGAAGTTCTCTGCCATTTCCATTACCTTTATAATGACCTCAAGTGACTTTCCTCATACCAAAACCAATTTCTATATTATAGAAAAAAATAACAGTCATAAAAACCCCAATGTTACTAAACACCTCAGTCTGAGAAGCCAAGCATATTTTCAGAAAATACGTATTTAAGGTTCATGACCTGATGGGATATTGGGATGTATCATTTAATTATTTTCTGAACCAAAAGATTATTCCTTTTCATGGTGTACTGTTTCTAAAATGTGGTATACTGACCGTAGAATTTGCATGATGGATATATAACTTTTGCTATCATTTATGTCTTTTCAGTAAAGCTTAGAAATATTTTTGTGATAATTTCCCCCCCCCCAGCAAATATCCAGATTCAAGAACACCAAAATATTTCATGAATTGGTTTCAGTTTTGTTGAAGTGTTTGCTAAAATAAAGAAATGAATAAATAAATAATTTAATTAAATAAAATTAGTTGTGCATTCTGATGTTGTTAAAACAATTAAACATTTTGTCTTTTTACTTTGATATATATTTGGACTTGAAACAATTTATCACATACTTTATAAAAATATTAAGAATATGTTTAAAGCTGAATTCTGGGATAACAAGCCCTTAGATTTACCAAGTAGTATTTCTGAAAATAACAAAAACAACAAGAATAATAGTAATTACAACTTCTTTTTTGGTAGAAAAACACAATTCTATTTCTTTGACTCTCTAGAAATTCCATTATTGTCATAGCTCTGCTATAAAAAAAACTAGTTCATATGAAATGTCCTGTGATTTTAGTAGGGAAAATATAGAAACTTTTGGAGGGGCATAGAAGGAGAGCAGGGATATCCCTTGACCTCTTTTATGCATTCAGGGATATGGATGGTGTAAAGATTCGTTTTGCTGGGAAAGTGAAAACAACAGTGTGATAAGCATGGGAAAGGGATGTCATTTGACGCATGATGGGCCCTGTGGTTCTGTCTGTACTGACCCTATAATCGTGATAAGGTGCCATATTTTCACCAAGGCCCTTTCTCTGGACAGTTACAATGGGTATATGGCTATTTGGAATAATCATAAATGTGCTAGGTATCTGACAAATTCTTCAACCTACAAGTATTTTCAAGTGACAGGACTTCAATTAATCACATTTCATTTGTGCTACAAAAAGGGTTTTATGAATAGACATGGGTTGACATTTTTAACTGTGAAAAAGAAAGACTGATGGAGAGACAGAGCAAGAAGGAGAGGTGTATGAGGAGGAATAGATGGATAGATGGATAGGCAGACAGACAGGCATGTTTTTATAGTGTATGTGCTCATTTTATATGACATGGATTGACATATATTATAAACTGAACTACTGAAAAATAAAGAACATTGATTATTAAAGGATGGGAAAATTCTATGTTAAAACAAAGATAGAAGAAGCCGGTATTATAGTTACCTGGAAGATGATAAATTTTATACCATCATGGCTTCAAAGCAGTAGTGAAGCATTCCAGTCGTATCAGCAGTAAGCACTAACAGAATGACAAATATTGTTCACTACAAGATCAAATTCTCAATCCAATGAAGATGTTACAATTTGTTAATTTCATCTAAACACCTCTCTTTACGTGTCTTGAGTTCAGATATCTATGGCCCTCTGTCAAAATGTGAGAGGAGTAAATGAGTAAAGTAGAGTTGTGGGGTAGTATAATCAGCACTAAAAAATCCTTTCACATCTGCATCTCTGCCAGCTCAGAGAGACTCAGAAGCCACTTCTGCTTTTAAAAGAAACTGATTGAAGAACCTGTTTCTGTAGTTCATTTTGGAACAAGCTGTCTCTTTTGCCCGTGCAGGTACAAGAGAAATAATTTTTAAAAAATAATGTAGAGGTAGCATGTCATTTCCCTGGGTAATGAGTTCCCAGAAGCATTTTTAAACTTTTCAGTTGCAAAGAATTGATGAAGAAGCAACTAAACTAGGCTACTTTGGATATGTAATATAAGCAAACATTTAATACTGCATTAGTTACTTTTCTCAACCTCACACATTTAGATGTGAATCCCTTCAGCTTTGCACATTTTCTTTGTAGGTTAGAGGCTTTTTATACTGAGCAATGCACAGTTTAGATCTCATTTCATTTCCTGATACCTTCCTACAAACAAGGGGTGCATCTTCACATGCATTTAATCTAAGATGAGTTTACTTTTGAATAACTAATGGTGAGTAAACACTCCCAGACAGGTGTCTACACATGCAGAGACATGGGAGAAGATTTCCTGCTCCTAGTAGCAAACTGCTGCCACTTATTGCAGCCCTGCAATGGGCCCCTGCCACCATTGGAGGGAGCTTGGAGCTCTGGCCACACATGCTAGCAGCCAGCAACCATCTTGAAAAGTTAGCCTCACCTCTGCTCCCTGGCCAGTCACTACCATGGTCAGAAGTAGCATGCACAGTGCAGGGGCAGCGTGTGGCAGCTCTCTTTTTGCGGCCCCTGCCTCCCTGCACCATAGCTGCTGCAGCCCCTGCCCCTAGCAGCAGTGACCAGTGCCTTGGGCTCCTGCTGGCCACTGTGCTGGCCCTGCTGGCCCACCACACCAACTGCAAGCTGGCCCATAGCCATCTGGACCCTGCCATCTCCCCCATGTGCAGTGACCACCTGCCTGGCCACAGTGTGGCATCTCAGGGCCAACACCGATGCACATATACCACTGGGACCCCATCTACCTGGCCAGACCCCAGTGGGGACACCAACAATGGGCTCCAGGATGCCAGCGCCAAGCAATTCAAGCTCCAGCTTTTTTCATGACTGTCCCTAGCCTTAGAGGCTAATATGTGGAGCATCGGGTTACCTCAGGCTGGCAGGGGGCAGAGGGACAGCTTTTGCGCTGTCAGGGATATTGGGTGTAGCCTCACACATCAGGCATCACTGAGGACTGCCTTGATCTCACAGTGGACTCTGGCAGGGGGCGTGGAAGCAGTGGGTTGGGAGTGAGGGGCACCAGCATGGACAGGGACAGGGCACTGGCATATCAGGGCTGCTTAGCATCACAGATCAGCCACTTGGCATCCTGCAAAATGTTGTCAGTTACAGTGGGGAGCTGCACTTCTTTCTTAACCCAAAGGGAAACAATTGCAAACTAACTAGATTTATCTTCTTGACCTTCTGGAATTGGAGCAATGTTTATTTGGGGGGGGGGGTTGTGGCTATTTCATGATCAGTGCCATCAGCAAGATGTATTTCAATATCTGCAAACCTATGCAGGATGTCCCCATTTTGGTTAACTATGACAGAAACTAGGTGATGAATACCATGATGATCCAGGTGGAGTTAATCAACTTGTTGACAAAGTTCCCTATGTCCACCTATTTGATCCAAGTACACCCTCTTCCAGCTGTTCCATTGCAGAGACAATTCACTTAGATGACTGTTGGGTAAAGTCTGTCACCTGGATCCCTTCCCTGGCTGCCAGAGCCCCGTGCACATGTGTGATCAGTTCTGTGGCATTAGGTTGATCTGCACAGGTGGCCATATGCAATGAGGAAGCCTCAAGGAGCATTTTTCCCCAGACAGCTTCTCCAGATTATGGGCCATAAAAAATTTTAGGGCCCTAAATTCCTGCATGGCAAAGTTGGGACCATGTGCCAAGAGCCACAGAACCCCTTAAGATTCTTTCAGCTTCCTCCATAGCAGCAGTCTGCCTGCAGCAATTCTGACCGGTGAATGTACAGACTGCAGGCAGATTCCTTCAGGCCAAGACTAATGCTCAGCCTGGGACTTGGCTCAGCCACTGACAGTCTGTTGAGGAGGCTTTTTCTAAGGGTGGCCACACCCAACATGGCTAAGTATGAAGGAACAAATTACTGAGCCTAACACCGTTGTATGTGCAAAGAGTAACAGAATGAGGATTTCTTCCAGGCATGTAATTAGACAGTTTTGTCCCCATGTAAATTGGATGGTGATGTGAGAAGATGTTCATTTATCTGTGTGTGTCTGACTCTCTACTAGCAGCTGTGTGTCTCTAGGCAGTCATCTTTGTGTAAACTGATACTGTGTGTGCTGGCAGCTTGGGCAGGTTTATGCCGTTAAAACCATCTGAATGGACAGGGATGTGCATTCCCATTTCCCTGCCCTGCTCTGTACCCCTCAATTGTAGTGGTTCCCCACCCTTCTCTAGTGGGTTCAAACCTATGAAGTGGCTCAAACCTAATAAGTAGTAGCCTGCTGGGCTGCAGGTGCTTCTTTCAGTCCAGGAGAGGCTGACCAGAGGGTTTGCTGGTGCCAGTGTTGGTACTTGTGGAGAGGCAAGTGGAAGAAAGTATTGTAGTGGTTCATCCTCCACATCATCCACAGTATATCTAGCTGTCTCCTCTTCCCCTACCACCAGAAACTTTGTTGGGAGTTACTGCTATGTATTGGACCATATGTGTCAGCTAGTACCTGGTACAGGTGATTTAACTTAATATTCATAGATTCATAGGTGCTAGGATCAGATGGAACCTCAACAGATCATCGAGTTCGACCCCCTGCCTAAGCAGGAAAGAGT